>NC_049907.1:47375961-47538461 GCF_001411555.2 Juglans regia
GTTTTACTTTTTTGTCAATTGAATATAACTGCTCTGTGTTTAATTTTTTTAGTTGATTGCTATTTTTTTGTTTGATATTATTTTTACATAATTTTTTTTTATTTGGTGTTTTCCCGTTGACAGTTCCTATTTGATTAGTTGTGCCAAAGATAATCGAACTATTTGCTGGGACACTGTTTCTGGAGAGGTATGAACTCTGGCATTCCTTACCATGGTCCTGCAATTTTATAATGAATCCTATTGAATTATGATTTTCTCCTGGGTTGTGACATGTTGATGCTTCTTTATTTATATTTTGACTCAAATTGTCTGTGAATTGCCTACTGGCACCAGCTAGAGTTTTGATGTACACTGGTATCCAAAGATACGTGGGGTCATATCAGCATTCTTCATTTGATGGAAAAGTAGGCTTTTATAACATTGAGGTATCTACCTTTTTCTTCATGTATCTATGCAAATGGTTTTACTTTATTTTAGTCTCAGGGCTACTTTTATAACATTGGCATGTCAGCTTCTTTCTTAAAAGGTTTGGGGGTACAAGACATGAATTTTTTTCTCTGATATGTTAGATCAGTTGGTTATGAAATAAGCAGATTAGAGGCTATGTATTTTGCCTTTGATTTTCATGCCTCCTTTCTCGAAATGGTAGGTTTAAGTTGACAAGAAAGGAATATGACAATTTATGAATTTTGATTTTATTTTTGTTTTAGAATTTTAAAAGTGTAATTGTTACAGAAATGATAGTTGGTGAAGAGTGAATTCGTATAGAGAAGAAAATAAATTATGCATCCTAAGCAATAATTGATGGATTTATGAACTATATATAGATAGAAATAAATGTAGTATCTAGTTTTGAGGAGTGCTTAATATTTATATATAAATTACTTTCAAATAGGAAAGAACAAATATTTATTAGAGAAGAACAAACCCATCATTGAAGTATTGAAAAAACTCAATGTAAACACAGTAATATGATATACTGTTATGTAAATATAAAACTATCAAAATTTTATGCTATTTCGTTTGAAGGTTTTTTTTTTTTTTTTTTGTAACTTACCATTGTTTTGTTTGAGTTTTTATTTTTATTTTTTAACTTCCTTTTTTTCCCCTGTTTTACCTGTTTTAGTTCATTCTTTGTGTAGCTTTCCGTTGTTTTAGTTCAAAATTTAATTTTTTTTTCCCATTTTCTTTCTAAAGTTTTTTGATTTCTTGTTATTGTCAATATTTTTTAATTTGTTTATAACATGTGATTATTAATTTATTTATAGTTAGAGGAGTGATAAAGAATTTTAGATTTTTGAACAAATGTATTTTTTTTCTTCCCTTTTTTTAATCATCTCCATTTTATTTTCTTTTGGTCCTACGACTTACACATGCAATTTTGTATTTGCATTTCTTTACTGTAAGGTTTATTTTTATTGGTATAGATAGAATTTTTTCAAATAAAGTTTGAGTTTTTTTATGTTAATTTTTTGGGTGTAATGCAGTGTTTTTTTATTTATTATTATGCAGTGTTGGCCTTTTTTATTCTGTGATATTTTTCCCTATTTCTTCTTCTTGTAAAGTTTTTTTGTTGTATAATTTGTAGTTACTTTTCTATTTTTTGCTTTCTTATAATGCAGTTTTTTTTTGTTATTTTTTTAGGAAAATTTTTTCTGTGATCCCACTCTTTTGGTTTGGTGTCTCAAGACTCAAACCAAAAAAATGGGATCAAAGTCCAAATTTGCTAAAAGAAATATATTTAACAGTTTAAAGTTTTATACTTTAAATTGTACTGTATATAGATTTGTTTAATTCTTGATTTTATATTATTGTTTCATTCTCTTATGGCACAATATTTAAAGGAAGCAGTCAAAACCCAAATTTGCTTAAAAAAGTATATAAATGTGAAATCGGATGGTGTGCAGTGTATTCTCTGGTTTACATGTTATGATTTTTGTGTGATATATTCTAACATTGAAATAAAAAATAACATTCATTATTTTGTTTGTTATAAAATAACATTCTAACATTGATATATACATACACACACAGAAGATCATGTCACTGTCACGAATGAAAGCAGTGAAGATAGAGCCAAGCAGAATTCGGCACTAATTAATTATACACGCACAAAATAGAATAAGAACGAGTACGAGGGTGAGCTCTTGAGTATTGCCATTTGGGACCATCAACCACTCCGACCCATAACAATCAATCTAGTTTTTCGGTCGTTCTTGATCTGATCTTTACGATCTAAAGCTAGCTACATATATATGTTCGTACGTACTATTATAGATTAATATAATTCAAAGTATATAGAATAAACATGTGGATGTTTTTCATTGGTTTACAATAGAATTAGTTGAATGTTAGTTGCATTTGACTCTGTATAAATACAGAGCATTCACTTGTAACTCAATAAAAAAAATATATACGTCAATTCTTTATTCTATTTCTCTTCTCTTAGTCTGCTCTCTCTTGCATTCTGTGACATGGTATCAAAAGTAAACAAAAGAAGTTACGCTTCTGTTTCTAATTCAAGAATCTATGGGGACAAAATCTCTAAAAAGCTCCCTGTTCTTTATTTATTTATTTATTTAAAAAAAAAACATTTATATTATATTTATCTCTATATTTAATATTTCTTCATTTTTGGAAATTTAAAGAATTGTTTGGATTTTAAAGCTTTCTTAAGTTTTATTATTATTTTAATAAGATGATTAACATGAAGTGAAGCACCACGTGTCAAACTTCAATTAATTGACATGTATACATTATTCATCAAGTGGCATATTGTGTCGATAAAGGTTAAAAATAATAGATGATGTGAAATTGATAAAATATATATATATATATATATATATATATATATATAGTGAAATAAGAGTTAGATGACAACTTGATTTATAACATTATTTAGAAGGAATGTAGATAAGGAGATTAAATTAAAAATTTCTTAAAATTTTAAAAAATGTTTTTGTCAATGCTAATATGATTTGACAGCAACCATGATCAGATCAACATGTGTGGTAAAACTGAGCATTCCACATGTGGCATCGAGAGAATTGCCTCCTAAACTAAAGAATTGTTGTGTGAGAGCATAAACAGAAAATATAAACGGCAGTTTATTGTGCATTGCAGCCGCCGCACATTCAATATATTGAGTGAAAAAAATATATATACATGTGTAGTATGCTACGACTTCCGATTTATGCATAACATAACTCTAACATAAAAGACTCGCATATATATATATGCGAGTTTTTAGAGGAAAAAAGAGGCAATCAGTAATTGAGCAACTGTTGTTTAGAGAGTAACACATGCTGCCACTAAGAGCCTTTGGATATAAAAATTAATCTTATCTTATTATTATTTATAATAAATAATTTAATTTTAAAAAAAATTTAATCACAAAAAAATTATAAAAAAATAATTTTATAAATTCACGTAATTTTATATAATTTATTAAATTTATTTTATAATAAAAATAATTTTATAATCTGACAAATCAAGTCAAACTGTATTATTTTATAAAATTATTTTTACATAATTCATTTATTACTAATATATTTCTCTGGTAGAAATGTGAATCTTGTGCCATCAGCCACATGCCGTGGCCATTTATTTATTTATTTATTTTAAAGTGGGGAGTTTTTCTTCCGCCATAGAGCATCCTCCGCTGGTTTACGGCCGTGTGTGGATAAAGTGATAGGGCAGAGGCATGAACGAGTGGCTTTACCTTCTCCACTCTGTCAATTCTCTCTCTCTCTCTCTCTCTCTCTGAATAAACAAGACCCTAAACCCATACCAAAACCATGTGCCCAGCCGCGCTAAGCCATGGCAAACACACTCTCCATCTCACTTTCTAGCTCTCTCAAACTCCACCTCTCGGTACCCACTTCGATTAACACCACCTGCAGACTCAGAACCCTGGCCATGGCCACCCCCGCTACCGCCACCAAGGTTGTCCCGGCCGTGATTGTTGGTGGCGGACGGGTAGGTAGGGCCTTTCAGGACATGGGCAACGGTCAGGATTTTCTGGTCAAGAGAGGCGAGTCTGTGCCGCTCGATTTCGAAGGCCCCATCTTGGTCTGCACCAGGAACGATGATCTTGAGGCCGTTCTTCAGGCCACTCCTCCCTCCAGATGGAACGGTACCTCCGCCTTTATCATTAGCAATCACTTTTCATTGTTATGTTATTAATGCTATTCTTTGTTTGGAATGAGACCGTTGAAACTCTGAGGTTGCATTTTGATTTATATTGGTTTTATTGGTAAAAATCTCATTCACGATAATTGATTTCACAAAATCGATATTCAGAAATAGTGAAATAATGCCGATTCCGAGTCTCACATTTCAGAATCAAATCGCATTGATAGTTGCCATAGTTTCGCATGAGCTTATGTTAGATGGAAAGTGCCATTTACGATACTAGTGTAGTGTAGGCTGTAGCCACTCATTTTATAATGGGACATCTTTTCTATCCCCACGATATATACATCCTATATATCTTTTTTATGAGTGAAAATTTAACAGACCTTACAAACCAGCCAAGAAAAGTTAAACGTCTCAAATTCTCAATCGAACTAAGAATTTTAACAAATGCCTAAAATCTGAAATTGCTCAAAAGCTTTAGGAGGAATGACCCCAGCTAATAGCTTTCTTGATATTCATTTTATCATATATTCAATAGTTCAGAGCTGGGTCTCCTAACATTTGCAGTACTCATTTTACATGACGGGGCTTTTGATGTAGTTCTATCCCAATTTTACTAGTTATTAATATCAAACTTTCCAATCTTCTTTTTTTTTTTTTTTGGTAAATTAACAAGAATGCTTGGTTTTCTTGGTTGATTTTATCTGGAACTTTGGGCTTAATGCCCTTTTGGGCTCTGACTTTGAATTATGTGTTTCTATTATTTAATGGATCTTGACAATCTAGCAGATTTGATATTTGTCCAGAATGGAATGCTGGAGCCATGGCTTCAAAGTAAAGGTCTGAGTGATGCGGACCAAGTATTAGCATATTTTGCCGTATCAAAGCTTGGAGAAGCCCCTGTTGATGGGAAGACTGATACCAATCCTGAAGGGCTGACAGCAGCATATGGGAAGTGGGCATCAGCCGTAGCTGCAAGATTACATGCTGGAGGCCTCTCTTGCAAGGTAAAGGAAGGATTTCACAATAACTTTTGAGATTGTGTTGAATGTTTTGTAATTATGTTCAGGATTTTCTTCAGGCGATTCATAGTTAGAAGATTTTGGCAATGACTTTAATATTTCGGTGTTGAGAAATTTATTGAATACAAGGTTGAATGTGAGCTAGGTTCTCAACAAGGAAGCATTTCAAAAGCAGATGTTAGAAAAGCTGATATGGATATCGGCATTCATGCTTGTGGGAGCTCGTCATCCTGGGGCAACTGTAGGTGCTGTGGAGAAGGAATACCGCTCAGAAGTAAGTTGCTTTTGTCAATATTTTTTCTTTTTTCTCGGTACATTATTATTTCCGTCTCTGGCTGACAATATGAGAGACTAAATTAAACTTATTGCCATCTCTTGATCAAACGGATGTTCAATGTGTGGAATATAATGAATTTAAGCTACTTGGGGTCCCTATGAAATTAAGCATGGAATGAAGCCATTAGGAAGAGAATTTGGGAGTTATGGAGGCAACTTGAAGCTCATATTGGTTTTAATTTGAGAACCAGAATTGAGTTTTAGACCTTGACCATGATTTATGCATGCTTTCAGGTGTCTAGTCTTATTGCAGAACTTGCGTCTGCAGCAGCAGCAGAAAAAGATTTGGTATTTGAAGAAGCCATGGAAGATAGACTATGTGCGTACTCCCGAGCAGTTTCCCACTTTCCTACAGCAGTTAAAGAGGTAAACGATCCAATCATCAAATTGACTTTTTATTCATATATACACGATTTCGTGAACTTAAACTTGTTTAACTGTCAAGTTTCCTCATGCTTGCAGTTTAAATGGAGGAATGGTTGGTTCTACTCACTCTCGGAGAAGGCAACAGCAGAAGGAAAACCTGATCCATGTCCACTGCATACATCATGGCTCAAAGAATTGAAAATTGTCTAGAAAATGCAACTCTCACGTTGTGGCTCAAGAATCTGTTGTAGTGCCAACTTCGTAAAGCACAATTTACTTAAATGAGCCTCCAACAGCAGTGGAAGGATTGCTATATCATGCTTACAGAGTGATTTCTTCTCTTGTAATGGTTGGTACGTTTTGTGGTACTTTTAATAAACGGTGTGTTACTGCTACCACGGGAAGTTCTCAATTAAGAAAAAAATCAGACTTTTCACGGACAAGCTGTCATTTATTTTTCATTTTGCTCTAAACTATAAAGAACATCAAATCATACCCTAAATTATTTATACTTCTTAAATCGCATCCTCAGTTAAGGTATGAGCGAGCATTATGGATAGAACAACAAAAACTGGTTGTGGTACAATCTTAATGTTTATATTTAAACGGGGCAAATTGAAACTTATTGGTAAGAAATAAATTAAAATTCTGAAATTTAGATGCAATTTTTTTTTTTTTTTAAAAAATGATAGTCTGTGACTGCAGAATATAATATCCTTAAAATTAACTGTCCAAATTACTGCTTATAACCAGGGCTTTTACTTTCCCAAGCGTTAGTCATGGCATGACAGAAAACATAGTGAAGGGAAGGAGACTTCCTTGAAGGGAGGTGTTCTATTCGGCTTGTATCCATAGATCTACCCCCTCCCTCTGGCTTTACATGCAGACCAGGTTTTTGCACTATAGCTGAGGGCTGTGCTCAAAGGTCCCGCAACACTTAGAAGATCGGTTATATTTGCAAACAAGAACATACCAATATGTTATGAATTTGCTGCGGGTCGCACATAAGTTACTAATTAAAACATTAAATCAAGAAACTAAAACTTGCACAAGCAGCCTCTTACCGTGTGGCCACTGCAAATCTCCATTCCTCTATCGTGAAATGGAAATAATGAAAACGTTTACTAATTCTTTGATAAAAATTCATTTGTTTACACAAATAAATACATGAGACAAAATCAGAGGATGCTTTAAGTCTGAAATATACAAGGCTACAGCTGAGAAAAATTATGACCAACCAAGTTAACCGCACGCTGCACCACTAAAGTAGGCTGTCACACCCTTTACATTGTGTAGCACATAATTTTCTTCAATCTGCACATGAAATTGATTCCACCATGTAAAGAATCTCATTACCATTGGACTGGAAAATTTAAGAGGTGGAAATGCCAATCTTGATACCATCAGAAGACACGGGAATACATTTTTTTAATTGACATTCTACGATCTTATTGAAGTCTGGTAGGTTAACAAGCCCATACCTCAACTTCTAGGGGAGGAGAAGACAGCCAAGAAAGCTCTTCCACTTGCTGCAAATCCACATTCCGTGGTAAGAACATAATGATGTTAGTTGTTATTGCCTGTGCAACCTGAAATATGGTGAACCTGTACACAAGTGTCATTATATTGCTAATCAATCTATAGAATACATATCATACAAGGTAACAAGAGAAAACGAAGAAAACAACAAAGAAATCATGTTTTATGAGTTTGTGAACTAAAAAGTTGCAGCAATTATAATTATATTTGATAACGTGGATTGCAAGATTATTACACATACAAGAATGCAGTTTTTTTTCCCTTTTTCTGGTCATGTAAGTAGACAGCAGCCAAAAGGTGAAACCAGACTTTTGCTTCGCCCTCTAAAACGCTGCTGCTGTAGAATTGTAAATTGATCACATAAAATGTAATGTTACCATTTCTACGTAAATCAAGTCTTTATTGTGTGCAAACTCCAATATTTACAAGTTTTCATAAACTCATGCCCGAGTACTTCAAACACAAACCTCAGGCTCAGCATTGATCACAGAGGAAGCTCTGCAAAAATGATAAAATAACTTGTCTACATTTGCATTTTTTTTTATCAGTTCTACATTTTCATTCTTATTCTTATAATTACTATATTTCAGACAAGTAATATTTACATACTTATAGATCAGCATCCTATTCTGCGCATAAATTCATGAAATGTTCCTCCTTGCCCTTGTGTAGAAGATTAAAAGATCCACTACATACCCATCTCTTGGCTCAAGAGAATCAAGCGTAAATTTTTCAATACTTTTGTACGATGGACCTCCCCATGGTGGTGCAAGAAACACCATGTCCCCCTAACAAAATTAAAACATCCAAAAAGAAAAAAAATTAAGACAAACAATAACAAAGGAAGTATAACTTCCATTCCAAGATAAAATGCTGCACATGCATCAACTGAAAACATGCAGTTTCAACATTAAACATTAATCAAAGTAAAATTATGACATCATACTATATAGATATCGATTGATTCTTTAATATATACTTCTCTTTCTCACTATGAAGAGTGATAACTTATTCAACTTATTTTCCCAATCTTCCCTTTTGCTTTCCGTATCAACTCTCTTCCTTACTGTTTCTTTAATTATTTATCAAATCCTAATTTTTGCAGTCAAAATCTTCATTTCTCTTTTCAGTATTCATTCCCAATTGTGACTCTCATTATATATTAACCCAAGTTTTTAACATGGTATTTTGGGAAAAAAACAATAATAATGACTCCTGTTTCAATTTTCATCCTCTCTTCCCCATTCCTATAAATTCACTTCATAATCATGCAAGCAATTAAATTTGAAAAGAAACTATACAGCGGCCAAAATCCAAACTAAAAATAAAAATACAGAACAGAAGAAATCCATAGTTGCAATATATAAGTTTGCATTGTAAAAATGATTAAATGATTAAATCCATCAGGAAATTCTTGCCTTTGTGTGCAGTTGTGGCCAACTAAAACATCAAAAAGTAATGCTAGAAAGACCACAAGTTTTTCTATATAGGTTTTACAAGCAGGTGAGTCATCAATCAGGGGTTAAAATTAAAAGGCAAGTCAAAGCTATATTTATTATACTGTTGATGGGGAACCAATCACATGATCTGCCAACTCAGTTTGTATGACTATTGTACTAAAATTGTAGTGGGTTTTAGCATTTTCCAATATGGAAAATGTAAGCAGGCCATAGGTCACAACATTTTTTTAAGTAAGAAACATTTTATTGAAATAAGATAGGGCACAACATTTTGGGTAGAATTTCAAAAACCCATAGAATTTTCAATGTACAAAAACAATCTGAGACTCCAATCAGCAGTTGTGGGCATGATTGCATTCTCAATCTGCTTATTACTTCAAAATTTCCACCATTTCGAATGGTATGAAAACTTTACCTTCAGTGATGGAGCCAGTTTGAAGAAGTCTCCAACAATGAAATCGATATAATCTTCCACACCGTATATTTTTGCATTATTAATGGCAAATTCAATTTTTTGAGGATCGATGTCAATAGCAACAACAGAATAACACCTAAGAGGGCAAAAAATAAGAGTTAATAGGCTCTCTACTTCAAGATTTGTCGAATTTATTTGAGGAAAATAAGAAGAAGATATAATGAGTTAGTGATTCAAATTCAAAGAGAATTTGGGCAAAGGCTCTTGTATTGAATGGAGATAACCTTCATGATTTGCTTTTAGCCTATTCTAGTTCCTAGCTTGTATTTAGGTGTTTTCTCTTGTATACTTCATGACTACTTGGGCTATGCCTATTTACTTGTAAATAAAATTTTCTTATTACTTAAAAAAATATCAAAAAGAATTTGACAGTCGCTCAAAGTGTTAAAAAAATATATTATATTTGCAAAGTATGTTCAAGCCTTGCAAAATGAAACCTTTGAAAGGAAATGTAATTCTTTTTAAAAAATGTCAAAAGGAAATGCAATTCTCCGAATGTTTGGCGGGAACTAGGTACTCATAAATCTATCTAAAATTCAGAATGACTCAAACTGATGTTTAGGCTTTAAGTTTTGGACAGTACCCAAGTTGTGAAAATTACATTCTAGCAAACTGGATAGCGTTGCCACCAACGCCAGCAAAGCAATCGATCACAATTCCATTTCCACTCCTCTGAGCGTGTCGAATCGCAATCTCTTCGGGTGTAACGGAATACCATCCTTCCTCGTCCATTTTGATACCCTCGTCGTATCTCGAGAATAGATGGTACCTTTGAAACCAATACTTTTCAACAAGTGGACTGACCCGTTCTTCCCTGGATTTCCTTTCCTTATAAGATTCAACTGAAATAAGATTTAAAGAGAAAAATTAAAAAGTACAGATGGTACATGTAACGAAGGTTATGTTTGTTTCTTACAAAAATGTTTCAAAGGAAATATATGCGTAAAAAAAGAGAATTGAAAAGGAACTGGGGAAGAGAGAGGTAAAACTAGAGTAAAAAAGTGCTATATTTAGCTGCCGAAAAGGAAACAAAAAATAAAACCATGTAATCCCTGTAATCTCATCTAAATGATATTAGTTTAGTTTCGAATTATTTAGCATTAGTGTTGAAGTCAGATCCCGATTATGTTTCTTAACCGTGGGTCCGTGTCAAAACAAAATCGAATTGCAGGATTTAGGAATGCATGGAAAACACCGAAAGAGTGAAATGGTGGAGAATGGAGATTCTGTACCACAAACGTTTGCGAGCTTGCGCTTTTTAATGCGTCGACTGGTCCTCGGTGACTCAGAGATCATCATCTTCTTCTCCATCTACCGGTTTGAAATGGTGGCGCTGGATGATGCTAGCGGGAGCGCGGACTCCGGAGGAGACTAGGACTTTAGGTTTGGGTTTGGGATTGGGAATTCGCATATTGGGTTGTGTGGGGTTGGGCTGATCTAATGGCAAATATTTTGAGTCAGTACCGCTCAACTGCTCATTGTGGTATTGAAGAGAATCGGAGCCCAAAATGTGTATCGATAGGCTTACTATTTTTTATTGTTTATTTTTTATTGTTTTTTATTTAATAATTAAGGAAGTGGCTATTAATAAAATTATATATTTTATTAATTTTTTTTAATGATTAAGTATGTTAAAAAAATACTTAAAAAATAAAAATAATAAAATAAAATTTTCAAATATATTATATGAAATAGGGTAGTAAGACTATCATTATCCATGGACCATTGCTAATATTTAGTTCTCTTTTGGAAAAGTGTAGATCTTGCTCTTAATTAATTTATTCATCTTTAAAGTATTTTTATAGGATATTAGCATGAAATTCCAAATACATGATTATTTAGTAGCTGAAACAAGCTGAATATAAATTAAAATATGAGGTAAAATATCAAATTAATCAATGTGATTGTTGTAATGAAATAATTTATTCATTGTACTTCAGTTTGTAAATACTTAAAACTTAAATAGAACCTAAAACATGATATGAGATGACAAAAAATCTTTTGCACATTGGCAATTGCCCTAAGTTGCTTGTCTCGCAATTTGTTCCCTTGCTTGCTTGGTTACGTGTTTTAAAATGTAAGAAATTAAAAAAAAAATAGAAAAATTACATTTACGAAGTTTTATTGTATTAACCAATGTGATTTAATTTATAGGACTCATTTTATGTTTAAGCTTTATATCCTTCTAATCAAAACGAAATTTGTTTTCTTAGCTTTGAATGTTTTGTCGTCTGTGCATGGTTGTAAACAAAATTAACGTGGTGGTGATTGGGTGGGCATGTTACAATCTCATATCAACTACTTATAAGATTGGTTGATGGTTTATAAGCCTCTAGCCACCATTTCTTTATAAGTTAGTTTTCAAGAATATGTTATATTTAATGGATTCATAACAAATGGTATCAGAGTTATTTCACATCTAAGGCCATGTTACGAAAGTTGCAATCGTGCAGCACGGGAGGTGATGTCAGCATGGTAATATTCGTCTGAAGCTAGGAAAAAGACCTAGCATACAGCCAATCCGTGTGAGTGCTGGGACCATCGTGGACATCGACTGCAGAGTGTAATAATTGTTACGATCCCACATCAACTAAACACTCTTCCTTTATAAATTAATTTATAAAAATGAATTTTACTTAATGAACTCGTAACATGGCACTGGGCTAAAGTCACCTTAGCCCTCTATGATTGAAATCCCTTTGTCTAGTTGGAGTTCGGCCGAATAAATAAAAAGAATAAGAAGCTGATTTACGCAACAACCTCGTGGCCCTTTTCTTTAGCTCCAACTAGGGGTGTCAAATCGTGTTAACGGGTCGTGTTCGTGTCGTGTCAGAGTATATACATTACAGTTAATGGGTCAACACGAACACGACCCGTTAAGGGTTTCGTGTCAAAATTCTAAACACAAACACGACACGGTTTGATAACGGGTTGACACGACACGATCCGACCCGTTTCAACCCGTTTACATTAATGGATTGAACTGACACGATATGACATGATCCGACACGACCCGTTTTATCCCATTATAAATTTTAAATATAAATAATATCTAAATAAAAAAACTACAAGTCTAAAGACTAAAATTACAATCCAAACAAATATCCACACACATTGTAACAATATATTAAAATTACATCTCAAATATGATAAACAAAACACACATAGTAAATATATTAATATTACAATCCCAAATATAATAAAAATTAAATACACAAATCTAAACAAATCTAGAAGATGAAGAATGAGGTGGAGCGTCCTCCAAGCCCTTGCCCTTGTTGTTCTCCAACTCCATTACATCTTCAGTTAACTCGTCCAATTTAACTTCTTCTTGTATTTCTATTAAAAAAAAGACATCAGTAAAGTTTTATATTATTGAAAAATTACAGTCATTTATTTAATAAAATACTATAATATTACCTTACTCTTCACCATATAACCAATCTCTAGTGCAAACTAATGCTTCAACAATATCTGCTTTTAGTGCACTTCTAAACTGATCAATGATACGCCTACCAACACTAAAAGTAGATTCAGATGCAACTGTAGAAACTGGAACACTCAAAATGTCACGAGCCATACGAGCAAGATCAGGATAACGAAATTCATTTCCTTTCCAAAAGGAAAGAATATCAATCTTTGCATTTCTTTCTGCCCTAGGTTCATCCAAGTAAAGATCCAATTGACTTTTTTTCATATAGCCAGAAAGTTCATCAGGTCTAAATGTATCAAATTCCTGTATACAAAAAATAAATAAAAATATTTTCAAGCCAATATGTGATATGAAACAACAATATAATATATAATCATTAAACAAAAAAGATTATTTGATATTACCTCCAATAAAAAATTATCATATGAAGACTGACTTTCCTCTCTAATAACAGTGCTATCAGAAGTCGTGGTAGAACATGTCGTTGTAGGAGCACTAGAAGAACCATATTCCATGAAAAGAGATGACATTTTGCTCCGAACATTCATATACTCTATAGAACATTCTCCATAAAGCTTTGTATAAGAAAAATCAACAAAATGAAGCTTGTATCGAGGATCCAATATAACTGCTATAGCCAACAACACATTGAACTCGGACCAATATTTCTCAAACTTAGCAAGCATTTTACAACACATTCTCTTCATGTAGTCATCTTCACCCTCAGAGTGCCTCTTTAATATAAAATAAATCGAAAACACTGATGGAAAGTAGAGATTGGTTGTAGGGTATTTAATCCCAGAAAAATTACAGGCGTCTCTATAAAAAACTCTCAATAAATCGTTAATCTTCTGTACTCGTTCCCACTCAGATATTGATGGACAATGCTTAAAATTGGAATCAGTCAACTCCAAATGAGTAAAGGCACGGCGATAGAAAAGAGCACTCTCAAGCATAAGATAAGTAGAATTCCATCTAGTGGGGACATCCTATCTCAACCCTTTCTTGCTATCCAAAGACATTTGATTTGTTGAATCCATAAATTTTACTTTCCTTGTTTGTGATCCTTTGACATACTTGATACTTTCACGAACTTTTTGGATAGCAACATCAATCTCTTTTAATCCATCTTGTACTACCAAATTCAGAATATGGGCACAACAACGAAAATGAAAGAACTCACCATCACAAAGAAGAGCTTTCTTAATGTTCAATTGAGTTTTTAACAACTCTACTGAAACATCATTAGAAGAAGCATTGTCTAAAGTCAATGAAAAAATCTTGTGTTGAATTCCCCACTCACATAGCAAATTATAAATTTTTTCAGACAAAAATATGCCATTATGTGGTGGTGGCATAAAAGAAAAGTTCAAAACTCTTTTCTGCAGAACCCAATTCTTATCCAGAAAATGTGCTGTAATGCACATATAACCATCAGTGGTTATAGAAGTCCATAAGTCAGATGTTAGACTAATTCTACCAGGAGAATCATTTAACATGCATTTAATCCTTTTTTTTTTCTCGATGATACATCTTAACCAAATCAGCTTTGGCAGTATTCCTAGAAATAATTGAAACATCTGGACGTAAATATTGTAATAAAGATCTCACCCCCGAATATTCAACAAACCGAAAAGGCAATTCATGCTTCACAATAGCAGATACCAAAATTTCTCTATATTGTTCAGTGTCAAATTTATGAGCGCTTACCGAAATATTTTCACTATTTTGTGATAACATCATCTGACCAATATCTCGTGAACTTCTCCTAGGGCATGTCTCAATGTGACGCCTCATATTGTCGGTTCCATATTTGCTTGCTGCCATATAAATAACTCCACACATCTTACACTTGGCTCGTGGTTTGCCATCATTGTTCTCAGAATCAGGAACCATTTCAAAAAAAGCCCACACGTTTGACCGCTTCCTTCTTTTTGTTTTAACTTCCTCATTTTGAATACTTTCTGAGTCAAACGAGTCCAAATCAATCATCTCATCATTTTCACTTGCTACTGAACTCATCTGACAACAAACAACAAGAACAAATGTAAGAGTATGACATTAATTGTAGGGGACCAATTTACGCGTAAAAAACGAAAGCAGCAATCGTGTAGATTATTTGCCCGATTTTATAATTAATTACAAAATTTATTACGAGATTGATATATATATATATATCTTCTAGAATTCTTGATTAAGATCATCTAGAATATGCCCGATTGAGTAGGAGAAAGATAGACTCGTAATACAATCGTGTAGATTACATTTCAAGAGACTTTGGGTAAAATAAAATAAATGAACTCTTTAACTGAATTTATTAGAGTTTTAGTTGAGTTAATTTTTGTATTTTAATTTTTTTTTTCTTGTTTTATTTTTCTCCACTTTGGGATGACATACACACCAAATTTATTAAATTTTCTCCGCCATCTATTCATGTAGCAATATATAATCATCTATTCTTGGATCCAAATTTAATAATTTATTCTTGTTAGGAAGAATTCTCCGTCATCTCAACAAACCACAACAAAGCTGAAATAATTAAATTAACCTTTCCCTCAATTAAACCGGCCAGTGAAATAATTATTCATGATCTGCGCTTAATCCCAAATACAATTACATACAGAAGAACATTACGATTTTACATACAGAAGAAACAAAAAATTCAATCGGGAATCATGGTGTTACGGGCCTGTTTGGATGCCGAGAAAATCTATATAACAACTGTACAATTACATACAGAAGAACAACACGATTTTACATTCAGAAGAAGCATAAATAATTCAATCGCTCATCATGGGTGTTACGGGCCTGTTTGGATACCGAGAAAAAGTATAGAACAACTGGAATCACGGGTTACCCCTGTTTGGATGCCGAGAAAAACAATAGAAAGTTTGTACAACAGATTTAACAACTCGAAAATCACATTTTCTTACAGTGGAAGGCGCGGCGTGGGCGACGGGGCGTTGGCGGCGGCAAATGCGAATCCGTGGTTGAAATCTTTGTGGGCGACTCGGCGTCACCGTGAAACTAGAGGCCAGAGGGGGGCGGCGTCACCGTGAGGCGCGAAGACTGAAGCAAACTGGAGTGGAGGGCCTGGAGGCGACGCGACGTCACCGTGAAGATGAGTGGAGCGGCGAGCCAGGAGGGCGGCGTCGTCGTCGCGAGGACTGAGGAGCCGAGGAGTTCGACGGTTCGACCTTCAGATCGCGTTTCTGAAGAAGGCAGAACGACGAAGTCACGAAAGTGAAACACTGAAACCAGAAAGTTCGAAACAGGGGGGGCGGCTGAATGAATCAGGCTGATAGTTAGGGTTTTTTTTTTAATTAGTTTTTATACTTTTAGTTATAGCCTTTAGGTTATAAGGGTAAAGGGTATAAGGGTAATTTTAACTTTCTTAACGGGTCATAACGGGTTGACCCGTTAGTGACCCGTTAAGGTATCGTGTCTTAACGGGTCAACCCGTTTTGACCCGAACCCGTTAAGCCTAAACCCTAACCCGCTTTTATCGTGTCGTGTTCGTGTTGGGTTAACTGGTCGTGTCACATATTGCCACCCCTAGCTCCAACTCCTCATCACCTCACAAAAATAAAATAAAATAAAATAAATAAAAAATAAGATTTAACTTTTAAAATTTATATTTTTAAATTTATTTTCAAATCAAATTATGTAAAATAAATATAGATAAATTCTCTGTTTATATAAACTCCAAAACAGCCCACCATCTTTCAACCCCCCCCCCCCCACTTTCTATTTCCTATTTATTTTCAGTAGTCTGTCTAGCTAGCTAGCTATCTCCCTGATCATGGCTTCCAACCAATCCAAGAGGCCTATAATCATATCAGAATCTATTGCAGAAGCAGCCTCCTGGTACTGTGCCTTTTTTCTGGTCGCCCTTATATTGCTTTGCTCTTTTAGGGACACCACCCTTATATACGAGGACATCATGATCACGGGCACCCAGCTCTCGGAACAGCCGTGTGACGAAATTTACGTGGTCGGAGAGGGTGAAACACTCCACACAATCAGTGATAAGTGCGGCGACCCCTTTATAGTTGAGCAGAACCCTCATATTCACGACCCAGATGATGTTTTCCCTGGGCTTGTTATTAGAATTACTCCTCCTTCAGAACCTAGGAATTAATTTTTAGGGTAGTTTGTTTTCTTTCCAATAAGTTTTTCTGATCTTCTTATTCTTTTTCCTTCGTTTTCTCTTTGTTTTTGTTTTTGATTTTGATTCCTATCGGAGTTTTTAATCAAAAGTGTCATCTTCAAACTTGATAAATAAATTAATATGAAGCTTTTCAGTTCTTTGTGTTTTCAAACACACATATGCACGCATGTATATGATCAGTACGCATGCAGTTTACTAATTTCTTGTATTGTAATTAATAGAATTGATAGATGATAATCATATTGATTAGAATCTCAGATATTTATTTTCTTTTTCTTTTTCTAACGATCCTGATGAGTTCGAATATCGATCATGTCACGTTGGTTGGTTATTTAAGATAACCTATGAATCATGATAGAGTTTTGTTTAGGGCTGATATCGGTCCGGTCCGGTTCGGTCTTGGGCCATAATGTGGACCGGACCGGACCTATTCGGTCTACATTTTCTCCACCCTGGACCGGACCGACTCACATATAGGTCCGGTCCGGTCCTGTCCATTTCGGTCCGGTCCGGTCCAGGGTCGGTCCAGTCGGTCTGGACATGCCTAAAATGGGCCATTCAGCCCATCTAAATGTGATTTTTTTTTTGTCCAATTTCAATTATTTTCGGCCCATTTCAAATTTGGTATATTTTTTTAACTAAAACTATTTAAAAAACTTGATTTTGAAAAATACAATGATAAAAAAAAAGTTAAAAGTTAAAACTAATCTATATAAAATAAAAAAAACCCAAAAAAAAAATAATAATAATACAGATTTTGCCAAGGATTGCTACCCACTGATTTTGTATGTTAATATATATGGAGTATCAACAAAAAATAATAATAATACAGATTTTGCCAAGGATTACTATACTAATACTATATATTATATAATAATACATTAGTAATTTAGTACTAGACTATTAGTATATTTTTTTCTAATACCATATTAGAGTCTATTACTATACTAATAGTATATATTATATAATAATACATTAGTAATTTAGTACTAGAAGTAGACTATTAGTATATTTTTTTCTAATACCATATTAGAGTCTATTACTATACTAATACTATATATTATATAATAATACATTAGTAATTTAGTACTAGACTATTAGTATATTTTTTTCTAATACCATATTAGAGTCTATTACTATACTAATAGTATATATTATATAATAATACATTAGTAATTTAGTACTAGACTATTAGTATATTTTTTTCTAATACCATATTAGAGTCTATTACTATACTAATACTATATATTATATAATAATACATTAGTAATTTAGTACTAGACTATTAGTATATTTTTTTCTAATACCATATTAGAGTCTATTACTATACTAATACTATATATTATATAATAATACATTAGTAATTTAGTACTAGACTATTAGTATATTTTTTTCTAATACCATATTAGAGTCTATTACTATACTAATACTATATATTATATAATAATACATTAATACTATAAACTTATAGTGATTAGTTATTATCAATCATGATCAATATAAGTTATAACTTATAACTATATAATAGATTAATAGTATTAGTATTGGACTATTAGTAATATAGTATAGGCTATAGCTATATGTTAGTAATATACTAATATTAGTTATAGTGATTTAGTATAAGTTATAACTATATTACTATAACTATAAGTCTATAAGTCTATAACTATTAACTATTGTCTTAGACTCTTACTCTATGTTAGACTATTACTAATTTACTAATATACTATTAGTATATATTTTTATTAATACCATATTAGACTTTAGAGTCTAGAAGTAGACTCTAGACTATTAATATAATACTTGTATTAGTATAAATATTAATAATTTAGTATTACTATAAAATTATAAATATTACTATTAGTATAAACTTATAAATGTGTATTAGTTAATAATTACTTAATGATGAATTAGTGATAGGATTAGGTTAATTAGTCAAATGAAAATTATATACTTAATATATATAAATTATTAAATTATATATATATTTAATTCGGTCCGGTCCGGTCCGAAAACCAGCCGGACCGTGGACCGGACCGAATTAATTCGGTCCTCTTATTTTTGGACCGGACCGGACCGGAACAACTCTCGGTCCGGTCCGGTCCGGACCGAATTGGCCGGTCCGGTCGGTTTTCCCGGTCCGGACCGCCCGATTATCACCCCTAGTTTTGTTAGTTATGGACAAAACCAAACCGCTCGCTGCACGTTCAATATTATAATAATTTTATTTATTATTTTTAAATGAGAAAGATAAAAATATTATATAAAAATAAATTCATAAATTGATATTGATATAATAAATTATATTGTGAAACAACTTTGTAAAGTAGATATAACGTATCATATAAAATTAGTCATATCAATTTATGAGTTTATTTACTTTTATGAAATCTATTTGTGGCTAGGTTTCGTTTAGTAAGTAAACTCATCTCAATTTATCATTACAATTTTTTTAAATCTCAATATAAAATATAATAAATAATTCAACTTTTTTAAATCCTAAAATAATAATAATATTAAAAAATAATATTATAATAATATTTTATCATTTCAACTCAACTCAACTCAATTCAGTTTAACATCCAAACGCAACCTACATTTCTATTTTTAAATTATTTTGTTGAAAAAGCGTTTTCTTTGATCTATTTTTCATACATCCTGCAATCCTATAGATATGATCAATCGAACTTTAAAAATCTCGCTTTTTTCTACATAAAAGATCAAATGACATAACGTTTTGGTATAATTATTAGAGAGGGTAAAAAGGCTAAATCCAAGTGGTCGAGGTCCCACGAACCAAAGGAAGGCCCATCGGTTTGGTAAAGTGAAGATGACGGCTTTGGTGGGCTTGTCCCACCAAGTGAGAGGTCTGTTTGGCCCAGCTCAAGAACAACGAGGCAGCGACAAAGGTGGCTAGATGTGACATACGTCGACCTGTCGGTCACCTTGAATCATCACTAGCACATGGATACTAGGAAGCGACTCAAACATTGAGGAAAGAAAGGCGAGCGCTGTTGTAGCAGGCTGAGAAGCAATCGAAGTGGCGGTAGTGAAACAACGGCTGTGGGAATGCGTGTCGAAATAGCAACCATGACTCTCCTCGCAAGGGGAGAGAAAATGACTCATCAGCCCTGACTGAGAAGACATCGAAATGTGAGTCAGAACTTAACACTACATTAATTATTTTTATCAAGGTATCATGCCCCCTGACGGATTCACATGCACAAGACATGAGGCACAATGGGACAGCTCATTGGGATGAAAGCAACAGAACTCCAAACTACATTGTATAAAAGCCTAATCAATGTATGATTTAAGACACGTAATTTTAAGGCAAAGAAAACACTTCCTCGTAAAAAGAAAATTGACTTAAGCATTGGATGATCCCTTGACCAATCCCGAGCTCCCTTCTCTATTTGTATGTTTGTAAATCCCATGTCCACCCCCTAGCTGTTTGAGGAATCCTCCCGATTCATACAAAATATGTCTAAAACAATTATTTTACAACTTTTTTTTAATTAGTGGAGAGTATAAATTTTATGAAACAAAATTGTTGAAATATTATTATTTTATAAAAATATCGTTCATTTAATAGCGAGTTGTATAAAAAAATAAAAAAGAGATATCCTTACGCTACTCATGATCTGTCAACATTGCTCAAAATAGTACAGCTCAACCCTATTGCTTTGTGTCATGTGTTAGTGGATACTTCCAAAACCTTTGTCGAGGCTCTAAAGGCCGGTTTGGATATAGACAAAAAGTTTCAAATTAATCTCAATTTATTTTATTTAATTATGGAAAATATTTTAATTAAAAAAAATTATATAAAAGTAATCTCATAAACTATTATTCTTGATATCGTTCATCATATTGTAAAGTTAATTTTATTATAAAATAAATCAGATGAAACTACGTCAGTTTGTGAGATTCTAACAATATTCCTCTCATTCTCTCATTTTTTAGTTTAATTTTCTTTCTTCAAGGTTGAAAAATGTAGTTCTACAGTTTTTCAACAACTCTCGAGAGAAATGCACAGTACAAGAAAACTCTCAGACCGCAAATCATTGAGAGGATAGTGATGGTTTTGCTGAAATCACTGTGTGTGGTTTTCATATACTGCTCACAACTGCGCGTTGTCCTCAAGTGCCACACGCCGGATCATCGGAATCACCACCACCAAATCTTTCAGATCTGACTTTTGTACCTGGAAAGAGACAAACTTGTTGCCTTCACGCGCCATCAGAATCTACCAGAATTTGTCCAAATTGTAATTCATCATTTTTCGTTCTTGTGTTTCTCTATTGTATAGTAAAAATAATAAAAAAAAAATTCGTCTCTTGGATGGTTTGTCCGTAGGGGTTGAGTCTTCATTTTCTACGAAAGGTAAGGTTGAGTCATTATTTAGGCAGAGTGTTATCTCTTGGACGTTTGTCTGTAACGAGTATTAGCAACAGTGAAGTCTAGATCAATCTAGTAGTGTACTAGTAAAATTCTAAATAATTGATATGAAGATATCTCATGAATATAAGTTTCTCTTGATAAATAAATGAATGATGACATTTTCCTTCACACACTAAAAAAAAAAAAAAAAAACTCACTATCCAAATTTACCTCACCTAAGGATAGGTCATTCGGTACGATTCCAAGTGATCAAATTAAGCATACTTTTCCCCCTTAGTGGGATTGGCAGAAACTCTGTCCACTTCCAATTCTCAATCCCAGTATATATAGTTAATAAGTCAACGGTTATATCATGACGATCACCAGCTTATTCTTTTCCACCCAAAATGGCCGGACCCAAACTTTTTGTAATTTATAAGGCCCTAATTACTTCATCAGCCTCGCTTGAATATCTCTCTTAAATTTAATTATTGACATATTTATTGCACCCATTGTATTCCATCAATAATATATATATATATATATATATATATTTAGGAGATCACTCTAGCTAGGATTTGGAATTCTGACCTGTTACGAGGTAGGGGAGCTAGCTAGCTAGCTAGGTAAATGTGACGCGTATGCCATATGCACTAAATTATATTCTTAATTTGACTTAGATGCATACTCTCCACATCGTTGATTTAATATGATTTAACTTAAAAGATAAATTAATTTTAATTTTTTTAATAAATTAAATTTTGTCACGTAAGCACTACGAAAATGAGTATCTTCAAATGCCAACTTGCAAGATGTGATGTAAATACGCTTTCATCAATCTGTTTATATTTCAAGCTACATTATAGGTATGTCAATATTCTTCTCTGATATTATTTTTACCAAAATTAAGCATAGTTTAAATTGTAACAACTCATGATCAATAAAGTGGAAGAGTAATGTTACTCATAATTCATTTTACCATCAATATTTCATCATCTCATGATGTAATATTAAATAATTGTAAACTATTTATAATTATAAGAATAATTTTAAGAAATCTCTTTAAATAAAATAATTATACATTACAAAAAAATTATTTAATTGTTGCTAATTATTTCTTGTAAAAATGATTATTTCTTATTAAAATGAATCTAATTTTATTGTAAATAATCAAATATTTCTTATAGTGTTACTTGGGTTTATGTACTGTCGTGTGAATCATGCCATGAGAAAAACCAAGATATATAACAAGTGCCCTTGTGAACTGGATCGATTAATCTGTCATTTGACTCATCTAAAGATAAAGATATATATAAATATATATATATATATATATATATATTTATACACACACATGACACATGCATGACACACAGCCCCTCTACCGGCAGTACTGACCCTAGCTAAGTTCTAACTAATGCAATACTGGCCTAGCCCGGTCCTACTCCTGAGGACGTAAAATCAACATCCAGACCTACTACAACATGATTCTTTGTCACGAATTGTCTGTAGCTAAATCATGCAATATTAGTGGCTAGCGAAGGCAAGCCAAACAATTTCTTAATTAGGGTACTGCTAATTAATAATTATTAACAAGAAATCATGTACATGAGCATGCCCTGTGGTTAGCTCTCCAATAAAGTTAGCCGACCACTTGCAACTAATTGGACCTAATTAAACATACATACATACATATATATATATATATATTATATATATACTAGTAAAATATGTTACATGCCTAAGGCACATATAGTGATAAATATTATAATAATTTTAACAAGAGAAATTATTTATATAATTTTAAAATGTGTAAATTCTATACAATACCTTTAAAACAATTTGGTATATTTGAGATCCACTTTAAAGAATTTACTTTTTACATAATAGTGATAAATATTTTAGTGATTTTATTTTATTTTTATATATAATAGTGATAAATATTACAGTGATTTTATTTTTTATTTATATATAATAGTAATAAATATTATAATAATTTTATTAATTTTTTTTCTCACTTTCTCATTTATATATAATAGTGATAAATATTATAGTAATTTTATTAATTTTTTTTCTTCTCTCTCTCTCTCTCTCCTCTGGCCCGATTCTTCCCCCACGCGGACGCCCCATCCTCCTTCAGCCCAGCCCAGCGCTGTCGTGCGCCGGCAAGCCTCACTGCCACCACCAGTGAGTCCCCTTCATACCGGTGACCAATCCAGCCACTACCAATCTCCCCCACGTGCAGCCCTCTCTCTCCCCTACGGTAACCCAACCGAAATGGGTTTCTACCATTTCTGTCTAGTTGTGCCGCCGTACGCAGCCACCCAGCCTCACCGCCACCATCGACGACTCCCCTTCACGCCGGCGACCAAGCCAACCACCTCCGATCTCTTTCACACGCAGCTCTCTCTCCCCTGCGGTAACCACTTGTACCGCCGTATGCGGCCACCTAGGCCACTACACCTCTACCACCTCACACCGGCCACCACCTCTCGCAGATCCCGCCACCATGAACCTCTCTTTCCCTCTCCATCGCACACTGGCATTCGCACACACAAACCCATTCTTGGCTCATAGAGAAACACAGCGGCAAGTATTCATTACTGTTCACGTTACTATTCATTACTGTTCACGTTTTATAGATGCTTTTAAATATAAGGAGATATATGGTAGAAAATCTTGTACTTTTATAAAGATTAATTCAAATTTCAAATTTAATTTGTAATAATTTTACGATTTGTCTTATGAGTTTCATCAGATTGAATAGTTTTTTTGGTTTTAAATTTTTAATTAGTTAAGTCTATTGAGATTAATTATTGTAATCAAGCAAATTGCAGAAATCAAGCAAATTGCATTTGTATCAAACATTCCATTTGTAGCACCATTTACTATTACAAATAATGTGTAAATTCTATAGTTGTAGTATCATATCAAAATCAATAGAAAATATTTACAGCCAAGTGTGCAAATTTTCTCCTCCCTCTACGTTTCTTATCATGGCATCAGAGCAATTCTTTCTTTGGGATCTTTGAAATGTTTCTGCAAACACCATGGTTGCACCACCCACCCAAACTCCATCCCAACTAATCAGTGATCTTACTTCACCATATTTTTTCACTGCTACTGACAACCTTGGAGCAACTATGGTTTTAGAACTTCTCACCGGCGACAATTATCCCTCATGGAGCCAAAAATAAACTTGTTTTTGTTGATGTCACTCTCACAAAACCTACGGATCCTTCCACCGCTACATTGTGGGGGAGGTGCTGCAACATGGTCCTTTCATGGTTGCTAAACTCCATCGACAAATCTCTAAAGCAAAGCTTGATCTATTGTCAAAATCCCTCTGAAGTATGGAAAGACTTAGATCACCGATTCTCTCAAAGCAATCATCCACATTTGTATCGCCTCAAACACGATCTCGTAAATCTCCATCAAGATTCTATGACTGTTACAACATACTACAACAACCTCAAAGGCCTTTGGGATGAATTGCAAATCCTACATGAACCTAATCTTTGCACATGCAGTGCTTGAGAAAACATAGAACATTTGTTTCAATTTCTCATGGGGCTGAACGATTCCTTCAACAACATCAGAAGCCAAATTCTTGCCATGGATCATTTACCCTCCATCGCCAAATCCTATGCTATTGTTCATCAAGAGGAGACCCAACGCCATCTTCATCTTCCGCTCCTGCCCACACCCGACAGCACATCAATGGCTGTCACTCGTTCTTCACATTAGACCCCCAACAAAGCAAGAAACGGAAAAAAAAATGTGTCAAATGCAGCAAAGACGGTCATTTGATTAAGAGCTGCTATGAAGTTATCGGGTACCCAGCCCACTGGAACACCTTTAAACCCAAGCATAAGAGCAACGTTACCACTGCCCCACCCATCTTAGCCAACACAGTCTCTTGGGTGTCCTCTCCTTCCACTGCAAGTGTAATCTCTGGTCTTTCGACTGAGCAATAACAACAATTGATGGGTCTTCTTCAACCCAGCCGTGCGAATGATTTCTCTGGTTTTTCTTCTTTCACTGCTTTCATTCCTTCTATCCCTTAGGTTATTGGCATGGGTGCTTCAGCACATGTGGCTTCTATGATATTTTTACCACGTGCTACCCATATTACACCTAATTCACAGTTTCTTAATTTACCCACAAGGGCCATGACTCAAGTAACTCACATGAGCAATCTTCAATTATCACCCTCCTTCCAACTGACTAATGTGTTGTTTGTTTCTAGTTTCAAATATAATCTTATCTCTGTCAGTCAACTTACTAAAGCCTCATTTTGTCTTGTCTTCTTTACTCCATCTCATTGTATTTTTCAGGACCAACACACGAGGAAGCAGATTGGAATGGGTGAGGAACATGGAGGTCTCTATCACCTTCGAGCCCTGGGTCCCATTGCTCTTCACACTGACTCTGCTGCTAACCCATTGTGGCATTTTCGTTTACGTCATCCATCCCTCCCTTGTACTCCGAAAGATTTTTCTGATTTGAATAAAGATGCTCATTGTGATATTTGTATTCGTGCTAAAATACTAGTTTACCATTTTCATTGGATGAAAATAAAAGTGCTAGTCCTTTTGATCATATTTACTATGATATATGGAATGGCTATGCCACGCCCTTTCATTTTGATGCACATTATTTCTCACCATTGTAGACGATTATTCTCATGTCACATGGGTTTATCTCATGAAATTTAAATCACACTTTTTCCTGTCTCACCAATTTTTTTTTTTCATGATAAAAACCCAATTCAATTTTGACATTAAACGAATTCACATTGATAATGGTCAGGAATTCTTAGCTCATCGCATGCACAAAAAATTTTCTGTTCATGGTGTAATTCATGAGTGTACTTGTGTTGAAACACCTTAACAAAATGATGTTGCTGAACGAAAACATCATCACCTCTTAAATGTTGCTCGTTGTTTACATTTTCAAGATTCTTTACCTATCGCTTTTTGGGGTGAATGTATCTTAACTACTGCATATTTGATTAATCGTACCCCATCAGTCTCTCTTCACCATCAAACTCCGTATGAACTTATTTTTCATAAAACCCCCTCTTATAAGCATCTTCGTGTTTTTGGTTGCCTATGCTATGCACATACTTTGAATGTTCATCGTGACAAATTTTCACCACGTGCCACTCCATGCATCTTCCTTGATTATTCACTTAGTCACTCCACCTATCGTGTATATAGCATAGAAACCAAGAAAATCTTTTCTTCACGTGATGTTCGGTTTGTTGAGACTGTCTTTTCCTATACTGACCCTATAGCTTATAAAATCATAGACAATCCAACCAATGTTCCTACTGTCCCTATCAACTCCACTCCTATCTTCCTTGAATTCCATTCTCAAGATCGTTTCCTTAACCTAAATCTAGACAATCCAACGTACAGTCTCACCGATAGTCCCTCTCTTGAACCCGTTGAAACCAACCCCCCAAATGTCTTTTCTCGGCCACATCGCCAAATCACTCATCCTTCCTATCTTCAAGATTACATCTGCTCAGATCTTCCAGAGTCTTCACGTTTCAATCTTGCTCCACAGACTTTCTCAGGTACGGTTCATTCTTTACTTAAATTTTCTTTCTTATCCTTTTTTTAGTCCTAACCACTTTGTTTTTCTCACCTATGTTTTCAAAAATGTTAATGACTCTCAATCTTATTCTCAAGTTGTTCTTGTTTCTCACTGGCGGGTTTCTATGGCTGATGAAATCAAAGCCCTAGAAGCCAATCATACTTGGACTCTCAAACCACTTCCTCCCAACAAAAAAATAATTTGTTGTAAGTGGGTTTACAAAACCAAACTCAGGGCTGATGGATCCATCGATGTCATAAAACTCGGTTGGTTGCTAAGGGTTACACCCAGGTAGAAGGTTTGGATTACCATAATACTTTTGTCCATGTTGCTAAACTTGTTACACTTCATTGTCTTCTTGCTATAGCTGCAGCTAAAAGTTAATTTTTACACCAATTGGATGTTTACAACGCATTTCTTTATGGTGATCTTGATGAAGAAGTCTATATTCATCCACCTCCCGATTATTTTCCTCAGGGGGAGAAACGTTTTTAAACTTGCACAAATCTTTATATGGTCTTAAGCAAGCCTCTCGCCAATGGTACTCCAAGCTATCTCACGTTCTTACATTGGCAAGTTTTTGTCAATCTCATGCTGATCATAATCTCTTCACCAAGACTATGGGCAACGTGTTCACTGTCATTCTAATATATGTTGATGACATTCTTATCACTGGCAACGACCTACCCACCATCACTGCCCTCAATAACCACTTGGCTACTACATTCAAAATCAAAGACCTTGAAAATCTGAAATATTTTCTTGGCATTGAAATAGCACGCTCACTTGCTGGAATTTTCTTCAACCAACACAAATACATTCTGGACATCCTCTTTGATGTTTGTCAACTTGGCTCTCGCTGATATGAACCTGTGGGAATGGAATCCTTTGAATCCACAATCAATTTAAAAACTCATCCAGGAAAGCCAAAATCAAGTCAATGGATAGAGAACCTAAACCCCTTGAGAACTTGTTTCAAGAACCTAGATTATATTAAAATCTAGACCAGTTGAAAAACCTGTCTCAAGAACCCAGATTACAAGGAGGAACGCTACAAAGGTTGTGATTTACCTTTGATAAGTTTAAAAGTTCAATTAAGAACAAGAGGAGTAAAGTCAACTCACAATAAATAAATTCATCAAATTTCATAAAACTCCTTAACATGAGGCTACAAAGAGTATTTAAACCAAAACTTAATTAAAACACTAGCCAAAATAAAGCTAGTGTCGCAACTACGTTCACTAGGCTACAGTACTTCTTTAAACCATAGTTTCTAAAAAGTAACTTCCCAAATAAGCCATTGGCCAAAATATAAGGTCTTTCCAAAAATCATAATTCATAAGAAATAAGACATATGCGAGCCAAGCATCCTCGAGCCCAACTATTCTAAACTAATTCCAATTACTAACAAAATAAGCCCCTTTAATGAAATAAACAAGTTCAAGGCCTTCAATCATATAATCATAATAATATACCCTAATTTATGTTGCACTATTCCATAGCTTGTATCACGTGGATGATCACTAGATCTCATTCTCTCAAGCCCATTTTGAATATTTGGCTCTTGGTAGACTCGTCTCAAGTGGATTGTATCAATTCTTGCATTGCTTCATCGATCTTCTTAACTCTTGATCTTGTAATTGGCTTATCTGGAACTTGTAAATGATCTTTAAGACTAGACCCACCTTGGTTACCATCATTATTTATTCATTGTGAATTGAGTTTATCTCATTTTGTTCTTGATTGAACTTTTAAACTTATCAAAGTTAAATCACAACATTTGTGACGTTCCTCTTTGTAGTTTGGGTTCTTGAGACAAGTTTTTCAGCGAGTCTAGATTTTAATATAATCTAGGTTCTTGAAACGAGTTCTCAACGGGTCTAGGTTATTCATCCATTGATTTGATTTTGACTTTCTTCGCTCTCGTCCTGCTTACTTTCCTATGGAGCAGCATTTTAAGCTCAATGACACTAATGATGATCTTCTTGTTGGTCCAGCATCCTACCACCACTTGCTTGGTCGTCTAAGTTATTTGACCATTTTACATCTAGATATTACTTACACAGTGAATATTCTGATCCAGTTTATGCATGTCCCTCGTGAGCTACACAGCAAGTCGCTCACCGTTTACTTTGGTATTTGAAGTCCACTCCTGGTTATGGCTTATTATTTTCTTCAGCCTGTAGCTTCCAGTTATCAGCCTATTGTGACTCTGATTGGGCCAGCTATCCTATGATTCGCTGGTCCACCACTAGCTTTGTTGTCAAACTTGGAGATAGCCATATCTCTTAGTAGACAAATAAGCAATCCACTATCTCTTGCTCTTCTGCTGAAACTGAATATCGTGACATGGCTAACATTTCTTGTGAGATTACATGGTTACGATCTATTCTTCGTGATCTCACAATCTCTCATCCTCAACCTGCACCACTTCACTACGACAACTAAGCTGCCATTCATATTGCACATAATTCGATTTTTCATGAACACATCAAATACATAGAGATTGATTGATACTTGGTGCGTGACCATATTCGTGCCGATCTTCTTACTCCTACTTATTCACCCACTTCCTAACAACAAGCAGATCTCTTCACAAATTATTTGGGTCGTGAATTGTTTGTCTTCTTCATATTCAAGTTGGGCATTACAGACCTTCATGCTCCAACTTGAAGGGTAGTATTGAGATTAATTGTTGTAATCAAGCAAATTTTATTTGTAGCACCATTTACTTTTACAAATAGTGTGTAAATTTTGTAATTGTAGTATCATATCAAAATCAATAGAAAATATTTACAGCCAAGTGTGCATATTTTATCCTACCTCTACGTTTCTTATCAAAGTCAATAAACTAATTAAGTCTAATTTATATTATAAAGTGGTTTAACTCAAACACCATAACGATTGCCTTAATTTGGAGGAGCTAGAATTGTTGGCCGGCCTTCATTTACTCATGTACCTAAAAGCTAGCAGATCATACTCGATCTCAAGTTTCAAATTGATGCAATGATTACAACAGAACCAAATTTTTAGGCACGTTCATGGATACAGTCCAACTAGGCATAATTATATTAGAAGAATAACAAGTAAACAAATAAACAAGAAGAAGACGAAGACGAAGACGTGGCGAACACCCCTGGCCCCAACGACATGATGGATGAGGCCCTTTTAGCCACAAAGTAAATGATTGGAAACCGTTGATCCGACGGTCGTGATTGCAGATGTGATCTTCGATCTGAATTATATTTTCGTTGTCATTTTTTATCAACGTTTGTCGGAATATCAATTAAGCAACAATACAACAGGAGTAGAATAAAATTAAATGGCACAAGACAAAGGGAAAAAAACAACATCGATAATATATATATATATATATATATATATATATATATATATATATGGTGTTATGATGATGACCCAAAGGTACGTAATAGTTGCGTGATCACTCATTGGTCCACTTTTATACGCAATTTATTAGGTATATGCGAACAAAAAGGCGCTATTATCTTCCTGTTTTTTTATTTTTAAAAATATTATATAAAGTATATAAATATCGTATAATTATTTTAAAAAATAATAAAATTTATTATTAAAATTTATTTTTTTTATATAAATTTTATATTTTTTTAAATTTTAAAAAATAATTAAATGATACTTATATACGATTATAAGTATCATTTTCCTTTTTTTTATATATATGGTCTAGAGTTCATTGCAGAGTAAATGCATTGATATTTCAGTTTCTCGTAACGAGTAATGACTAACATATGGATGGTATTTTCTAAAATTAATAATAAATAATAATAATAATTTTAATATTTTTTTAATATATATATATACACACTGTACTGTACACTTCCTTGTTTAATGAAGTTATTTTTACATTTGGATAGTAAAAATTTCTAAGAAGTGAAAATGTTTATGAATAATAACGAAAAAATAATAATAAAATAATAATAAAATATTAAATAATAATAATAAATAATAAATAATAATAATAATAATAATATTTGAGAATAGTTTGGGTAATCTTGACTGTTAGGCATAGACAAAGGCCACGTCGAGCCACAAAGCCTAGCTAATTAGATATGGATAATAGATTGATTAGACATAAATAAAGATATGGATAATAGATATGAAAGATCACGAATCTCAAACTTGATTTGATACTTTAACTCCTACCACTATAACTGTATATGTTTCTTTCAACTGTTTCTTTTTTCAAGCACTGGACAGGAAAGAGAGCTGTCTAGAAATATGGAAATCACTCATTTTATGCTCTTAGAGTATTGTTAATGGTTTAATTATTGTTAAATTTAAAATTTAGTTAAAAGTTAAAATTTTAATTAAAATTAAAATTATTGAAGAAATTAACTCATCTATTTTAAAATTAAAATAATAATATAATATTATATATTTTAATAATATTTTGTATATATTTTATAAATACATTCCATATATGAATTAAAATTTGTCCATTATCAATAAATTCCAACTTGTAAATAAAATTTGGGAATAAGAAGGAAAAAGACGGTTGTTGCTTATTTGTGAATAAAATATGAATTTGATGGGCAAATGGTGACTCTCTAATTTTAAAAATTCTTTTAGAGCACCTAGTCAAATGCCAGTGAAATCTAAATTTTAGTTTTTTTTAATCAAAACTCTTGCATTGGACTAGCCAAATGTATATTTGTAGAACTTTAAGCTATAGTAATATTTTAGGGCCCCTAATCATATTTAGAGAATTACTATAGAAGAATCAAATCAATATTTTATGATTTTCTCATCCAACTACCTCCTTCTTTCGCTCTTCTCTTTATCTCTCTCTCCGCTTACATTCAATTTTTCTCTCCAAATCGTTTCACCTCAATTCATGCATTGTTTTTTTGAGGCTTTGCTATAATTTGGTGTTCGCAAAATCAGTATTGCGTAAAATGTGGATTAAATATTAAGTTTTAATATTAATACAAAATATTAAATACAAGTGTATTTACAAAATATTAATTTTTTTAAATATTATTAAAATATATAATATTATATTACTATTTTGATTTTAGGATGCCTAGTCCAATGTAGATTAATATCTTCAAAATTTTTGGCTACAGCCAAAACACAATAAGTTTGGAAAGTGAGATGAAAATTTTGTATTTTGTTTAAAAGTTTAAAATATTATGTTTTAATATTATTATTATTTTAGGATTTAAAAAAATTAAATTATTTATTATATTTTATATATAAATTTAAAAAATATCTAATGATGATATGAAAATTTTATATTTTATCTTATACTTCAAACCAGCCTATAACTCAAAATCTTAGCTAATTATTTTTAGTTAGTCCAATACAGATTATTTATATAAAATTTAGCTATACTTTAAATCTCACTGATATTTAGCTGATAAGCTGCCGCATTTTTTCCCTGCAGAATTGCTTCGTATTTATTTCTTCACTTTTATTACAACGTGCTTTCGCTTATTAGTCAAGATTTGGTCGTTTTAGCACCAATAATATGCTATATATATGGACCGAAAAATCACAAATAGGGCTCGATTGATGGTAAGATGAATTGAAATAATTTATAAATAATAATAAAATTATTAATTAAAATTAGAAAAAGGAAATGAAATGATATAATTTCTATATCGAACGAGCCCTAGTGTTTATAGTTTATAATTTTCGGATTGCACACAGTTCGGATCATATCTTGCCGACTTTACATGGCCAATAATAATAGTAGCTTAAAGACCACAGTTTGGAGATATCATAATGTCGACATCATGACTAGTCACCTCCACACGTGTCCTTAAATCAATCGAGAGTAAATTATGACCCCTGCATTAAAGGTCCAGGAAAAGAGAGACCGGGAGAGAATATTCATGTGAGAATATTCCCAGTGGACCATTTAAAAATACATGAAGCGAATGTCTACAGCAGGCAATACAAAAATTTGGTGCCGCTAAATTGACGGATCGGACGTGTTTCGCGTCCCTAGTAACTTAAGGAATCATGTTGTACGTGGGACACTAACGTACGTATAAAATATGTTGTAGTAAAATATATAAATGATATTTACGTAAATGCTGTATACTCTTTTTAAGAAATATGAATGTGATGGGGAAATAATTGATTTCGGCCTACAGTAGCAGGAAGTGTTAAATGCAGGAGTTGGCCCCTCGATAGAGCCCGGCCTAATCACATGAGCCATGGTTGATAAAGTGAAATCCGGTTTGGTATTGGGTTGAACAGGTCGGGGTGGACGAGAGATCCGGAAAAAGGGTAGAAAGAAAGATTGTGACACGCCTCACCATACAGAAGGGAGGCGCAGAGCATGAGTCATGCCGTGTTTAATGCGGCCAAGAGCAGAGGTCACATCGCATTTAATATGGCCCGGGATGTAAGGTGTGTTGCATTAAATGCGGTCCAAAGTAGAGATTCCGTCGCATTAAAGACAACCTAAATGTAAGGTGTGCGACATTAAATGCAGCCCAGAATCAGAAGTGACGGACGCAGAAGATCTTGGGGCCATCGCTGCTCGGTAAAAGAATAACGCTAAGGCTGTTTGGTCATGGAGTGTGTCAGACAAGTCACCCAATCAACCCAGAACACGACCGCGAGAAGACCCAACACAGTAAGTATAAATAGAAATGAACCCCGCGACAGGTAAGATATACACACTATTGCCTTGATGCATTTTTCTTGCGAGACCTCCACATTAATTCTATATACTAAACTCAAGTATTGGGGGATTAACGAACCGGAGAGGTCCTTTGTTTCCGTTTTGACTGTGTAGGATCACGTTTAGATAAATAGAAAATGCGTAGTTGTCCAGACCAGTAAAACACGACATCAATAATAAAAAAATATAAAATTTATTCTAAAAAATTAATTTTTTAACAATAAAACTCTCTTTAGAAACAAAAATACGAAACATTTGCTCAACGTACTAGTACTGTCTCTAATCACTCTTATTATATACACACGTTTCCATCCAACCCTTCCATTAATGGCATTGTAGATTCACACGTGGGACTTGTAGCTTTGTTTAACATTGATCCGACTCTCTGAGTGAAGCAAAGGAAGCTCATATCGATGCTCGAGTTGTACGGTTTTCTGAGGGTGGCAAGCAAAGTACTCGATCTTATTTGTGAACCAAAACTACTAGCTTGTCGTTTTTTCAGCTCTTTGGCAGCTTCTCTCTTATCTCTCTCTCTCTCGAGCTGATATATTTTTTTTTTTATCTTTCGCAGCAGAGTTAGCAGACCCATAGATTTTATATATTCTAGGTAAATCGGTATCCATTGTAGGGCGAAGTTGGAGTTTCTCACCAGGAACTCAGACCGTGAGTCCGGGAGTATCGATCTCTGCATGCTCATCATGATATAGCTTTGCTAGCTTTTCGCGCACACTACGTACGGTACATATAGTTCTTGCATACTGAATTAATTAGCATGATATATATATATATATATGCTAGATATCTCACAAGATTAACTTTCTAATTAAATATATATGTACGTAGCTAGCTAGCTAGCTCTCTCTCGTAAACAAGGTCATGATGTCGATGCTCTTTGTAGTGTTATCCCAAGTAGTTTAATAAACATATAAATTGAAAGAGATGTTTATTATTTTTATGTATTTTTCTAGCTGCATTTGGGTTTCTGATCCTTTTGTTTTTTTAATTTATAGTTTTCTTAATTTCTCGAACCTGATCTTCTTTTGGATTCAAATCAAATCGACAAGATTCGCGAGCCTTTAATTTATCTGGGTCTATAATTCATAACTCGTTTGAGAATGTAGTATTGCTAAGCTTTAGATAATATATTATTAATCGAAGTAATTAAGAATCTTAGTTTTAAATCTCTGAACCCTTTCTCAAGTTCACTTAAATATTAATCTATATATATATATATATTGCTATTTGGTGAAGATATATATACCTTTGCTCCATTAATCTTTCAGTTCGTTTTCGGTAGTACTGCTGATGGCGCTTTGCCTTTAACTTGAACTTTAATGCGTCCTTTAGGTAGGTATAATTAGGGAGTTTTCGTTAATCAGAGGTGTTTAAGAAAGAGAAGTATGATATGAAAATATTGGAGTATTAACCTGTGGTACCCAATAAAGCACGGATAATTTCTACTTTGTCTTGTCCAAAAAATTTAAGCCTTTTTTTTTCAATAAAAATATGTGAAATGTTTAATTAAATGAGGTAGAATGTAGAGTTTGAATTTGAACTCAAAACTTCTACTTTGATACCATGTGAAAGCACTATTACTTATCCAAAAATTTTAAATTAATAAGAAAATGTAGATTTTATTATTTATATTATATTATTAATGTTACGGTGGAAGAACATCTCGTTTTTACATATATTTATATATATATATATATATATATTCAAAAATTATAGCAGAAATTTGACTGTTCTTTACCAATAATTTTGGGTTGGGCAGCTGGGAAATATATAAAGAAAGAACAGGATCTCCGGTAACAAGTGCTACAATATTCACCCGCTGAAAACAAGTAGAAATAGCATGTACTACAAGCCGTCTTAACAAAATCGTGCTTCGCATCTTTCGCTGCACTATATAGTATATACTTTGCTCTCTGTTGGTCTGAAATGTGGACAACCAGAATCCATTCTCAACTTTTTCACTTTGGGAATTAAGTGGATTCCTTGGACAGAACAGAAGCTTTATAACGGTACGTCGTTTGTGGCGTAGCGCGGGGCAAAGTATAGAGGTGTCAAAAGATACTGTGCCTATGGTACGTACTTGCCCGTTCTTGGTTTTTGTTGTAAAGAATTCGTAATGCCGAATGCTTCTGGTTCTTTTTTCTTGTTTATTTATTTAAGTCCTGTATTTTCATTGCAGTTATAAATCATGGAAATATAAATGGCAAACTCTTCGTTTTCTTTGCTTTATAATCAGACGAACGAATTATTAGGATTTAAGTGGGAAGGAAGTTTGTCTGGTTTCCATTTCTTAGCTTGCTTGATTTGATCTGTCGGGCTTCTAGCATTCAGAAACTTGTCGAGAAAATGGGGGTACTCACACTACTTATAATAAACGCTTATAATTAGTCTCTTACTTGCCATTTGATGATGATTTATTACAGTACATCAGTCATTTTTCCTAGCTAAGATATGGTGGCCTTTGGAAAGAAGCTGAGAGAATCACAAATTAAAGAATGGCAAGGGTATGCTCTCTACTTCTACTGACTTTCAGCCAAGGTTTAAGGTCCAAATACTACTTGCTAAGAAATAAATGGGTTTTATTGCCCCTGCCATGTATTGAGCAATGAGATAATTTCAGTAAGCAGCAACGTATACATTCCTGGGCAGTAGTCCATAGCCTAGCCGAATACATTTGAAAAAGATTAGTACCCACTATAAAAACAAAAAAAAAAAGAAAAAAAAAGAAAGTGGTGTTTTTTCCTGGGCAGTAGGTCTCGTTTTTTTTTTTTTTGAAGGGTTGCACGGATCTTGCGCATCGCATAATTTTCGTCTGCAGCCTGTTTTATACTTGTTCTGGCAGTGATTTTGAATTGTTGACAAGTTTGTTTTATGTTCTTTTAATTTTCGTTGAAAGTTTTTGTGTCGCCTTATTATTATTATTTTTTAAAGTCATATCTCTGTGTTATTGTTGACATATTTCATGCTAGAGTTTGGGTTTTATACACTTTCTAATACAGATTCACTGATTAACCGTTTTTTTTTCGGCGGAAGTTGTTTTCAATGAATCAATGCTTAGTTAGAGTAAATACAAGGAGCACATGTATTTCAAGCCACTACTGTTTATTGTCTCTGCCTTTCAAGGAAAAAGTTATTTTTTTTGTATTTTGCCACAAAATCCCAGAGGAATGACTCCCTTCATTAATTTATTGTCAAGGTGTCTATTAGTTGCCAAAACTCCAAAACGATCAATTGAGCATCCTATTTCATGCAGATTTTGAGATATGCCAAAGGAAACTTGGAAAGGAAATGTTTATTTAGGAAACCCCAGTGCTTCAGAAATGGTTAAAATGATGTTAAAATGATGTTAATGAGTAATCGTTATGCAAAATATGAAATTTCTTGTTTGTTTCTTTCCCCCCACTCCCTCTTTCCGGTGCTATTTTTTTTTTATTCTGTCGTGTGCTTTTGTTTTGATTCTTTTCAGATGCTACATCAATTACAAATTAATGAAGAAGAAAGTTAATCGATACACACAACAAATTGAGGTCGGAACACAAAACGGTGATAATGTTCTGATGGACTTCTCAAGATTGCTAGACTGTGAGGTAACTTTTGCTATAATAAATGATACTCCCCTTTACATGACTAGTCCAGAGGAAGCTCAAAAACCCATGATTAGTTGCAGGGTCACACTTGGAAGTTACATAGGACATCATTTGGGATTATTTTTTCATTTCTTCCATGCCAGTCCATCTCAATTCATTGTTTATCCTGAATCTGCATTCCTGCATTTTGTCTTGCTCCGACTCAGTTTTACTATCCAACGCTGAGATTTTCAGTCTCATCATTCTTTGGGCGAGCATGCTGAACTCAAACTTTTATAACGATTCTCCCAATTATGAATATAGAGAAAAAGGGCGTATTTTTGCTGTATCATTTGCCTTTCAAGTGATCCTTCTAGCATGGATAATCCATGTAGATTCATTGATAATGCAATGTTATGGTCATGTAGTCAAAATTGATTGCAAATATTTATGTCATCTTTGATTAATCTTGAATCACAGATCGAAAGGATTGTCCTTTTCCTGCTAGAACAACAAGGGCAACTTGCTACCAGGTTATCTGATCTTAGAGAGCAGCAGCATGCTCTTTTACAGCAGCCAGGTGGATCAAGAATATCTGAATTACAGGAAGCATATAGAGCAGTTGGATGTGATCTTTTAAGGCTTCTCTCTTTTGTTGAGATCAATGCCATTGGTTTACGTAAGATATTGAAAAAATTTGATAAGCGGTTTGGTTATAAGTTCACCAACTACTATGTCAAAACTCGTGCAAACCATCCTTACTCCCAGCTGCGACAAGTTTTCAAGCATGTGGTAATTGACCAATTTAGAACAAATATAAATATTATGCATGAGGTCTCTTAATTTCTTATAATTCCCTTAATTTTCCCCTATTTTCATGTTTCACTCATACTTAATAACTTCACAAGGCATAGGTTAGCTCTATTGTCTCTACACGTGAATGGAAGGCATTATCAGCTAGTAACTGAACTGCAGGGGTTTGGTGCTGTCGTTGGAGCCATATCTCGCAATCTCGCAGATCTTCAAGACCTTCAACACCATCAGGGGAACTACATATCGATATATGATCATCCTGCTTTATCCCACCTGGTTTTCTCTCATCTCCATTCAAGATTATATGCAATGTTACTATGGTTTACTTTCTGAACGGTTTACGAAGTTTTCATCAAAGTTAGTACCTCTGATCTGGGTATTAACTACTGAAAAAATAACTCGAGTTGATGGTGTCATGATGTCTACAAAACTACAAAAATTAGATTAAGCAACAGATTTATTAATGAAACAATTAGATTTAGAAGTTCTTAACTGAATTGAAAATATTTAAGTATTTGTTTTGGAAACTTCAGTATAACTGCTGTCTGTATCAAAGTTCAGGTAATTATTGCACATAATTGTTTCACAACGAAGCATCGTTTATGGGTTCACTTAAGTATTTTGACATATTCTAAAATCCTCCAGCTGCATATGATATAGTTGCCTTTTTTACTGGTTTTGCAGGATCCTGTCATCGATTCTATTAGGTCAGCTGTAGAGAAATTATCAAACTCAACAAATTACCTTCACTTTTTGGGAAGACACGCCTTTATCATGGAGGACGACTTGCCAACTCCATCTCAAGATGATACTGCTGACCAGAGATATCATTTTATGTCACTTCTCCTGAACTTGGTAAACACATTTCTATATATGGTCAACACATACATCATAGTTCCGACAGCAGACAGCTACTCCTTGAGCCTTGGAGCTGCAGCAACAGTCTGTGGAGTTGTGATAGGGTCTATGGCTGTTGCTCAGGTGTTTTCTTCAGTTTATTTTAGTGCATGGTCAAATAGATCGTACTTCAGGCCCCTTGTATTTAGTAGTGTTGTCCTTCTTGTGGGAAACACCTTATATGCTCTGGCTTATGATCTGAATTCAATATCTGTTCTTCTGATTGGTCGGCTCTTCTGTGGGTAAGTGATTTTTTGGTCCTCATTACTTGAGAAAACACATTCAATTAGTAAATTTTCTGATTATTGCGCATGCTATACTCAATGGTTAATTAATTTACATTTATATTCTTAACTGTTTTATGTGTATGATTGAAAAATGAAAACTTGAATTTCGACAGGATTGTATATCCGATTGGCCTTGCATTTGCACGTATAGCTAATCCTCTGTTCAAGTTGCCTGTGATATATGAGCAATCATTTTCGGAAAGAATACGTTGTTTTGAAAACAAAATAAATAAAATGCTTTGAAAACAAGATGAATAAGGGCACTTTTGGGCTCCACAGGAGTTTAAATGTTATGTATGTGCATCTTGTTTATTATTATATCTTTCATTAAAAAAACAAAAATCTTGTTTATTTTTATGATGATTATGTTTGTGATTGTGAGCCTGTGAATTTTGATCAAACAAATGAATTCTCCTAGAGATGCTACTTCATGCTTGTTCTTTTCAAAAGCATTCACTTTGGTTTCACTTCATCAACTGATGAGGTCATGCTATCAAAATGTCAGGTTAGGTTCTGCAAGGGCTGTTAACAGGCGTTATATCAGTGATTGTGTACCGCTCAAATTGAGAATGCAGGCGTCTGCAGGTTTTGTAAGTGCGAGTGCGCTTGGAATGGCATGTGGTCCAGCTCTTTCTTGTTTACTACAGACGAATTTTAAGATTTCAAAACTTACTTTCAATGAGGATACATTGCCTGGTTGGCTTATGAGTCTCGCGTGGCTTGTCTACTTATTGTGGTTATGGATTTCTTTTAGAGAGCCTTCTCTTGAGACTAAAGAAGCTGCTGTGCCGCAGGAAGCTAATGCTGGTATGTGGACATGATTGCTCCTTTTGGTTAATTATATTACTATCCATTTCCCTTTCTTCATTGTAATAACTAATGAATCTTTTTGCTTTTATCATACCCCGTCTCTTCACTTTAGAAAACAATCTGAGCAGCAGAAACTGTAATTGTATATCAAATTTCTAAACCTTTCTGTTCCATCTACTCTACACTCAAAATCAGACCTTTGGCATTACCTGGAGCATGAGCTATATCCATCAAGTGAATAGATGACACTTCCTCATGCTCAGTAAATGCTGATTCTGGAAGAGATATCAACTAACTGCCTATATCTATGTGCTGAATATTCTCGAGGCAGTGCCCTATGTCATCTCTCTCAGTTAACGTCAATACTATACGGTGTCTAGATACCCTCAAACAAGATCACCATAGTAGGCTTGGGCTGAGCAGCCTGACGATAAATAACAACTATAAGAAGTAGCTTTCTATGCATCACCACTTGCTTGGATTTTTGTTGGTAATAATATTTATGTAGTTTTTTTAATTTGTTAACTTGCCTGATTTCTAATTAGGCACTGTTTCTTCTGGTCTAGGACCATTGGTAAACATTGCTGTGGAGAAAAGTTTCACACAACCATTGCTAGTGAAATCAGAAGCTAAGCAACAAGATGAAGGCGAAGACCAAGGATGTGATGATATTGAAGAAGATTCTGGGGAATTTCAAAAGCCTGTCACGTCAATTGTGATGGCATATAGACTACTTACACCATCAGTAAAGGTTTAGAGTTGATAGGGAGCTACATTTACATTCGACGTTATTTATATGCATCTTAGGCATTCAATTTATAATCCCTGTTGAAACCTATTTAGAGGAAATTACACTTTTCGTCCATAACTATCACCTGTTGTCCACTTTGCACCCCAAAGTATTAGAAGTTTTAATTTGCACCTAAAACAACTTGTATTTCAAGTTGCGTACATGACTAAGATCTGGCTGTTTAGATGATCTAAAAATTGGTTCAGTGGCACAACCTTAATGTTTAGATTTTAACTGGGCAAAAAGTGTAATTCCTCCATCTATTTATCATTTTTCATTCTGTAGTTTTGCAAATCTCTACATAGTAAATGTCATTGAATTTCTTACCATGATCTCTTACTTTCTAGGTTCAACTATTTGTGTATTTTATGCTCAAATATGCCATGGAGATTTTACTTGCTGAATCAAGTGTCATCACTGGATATTATTTTATTTGGACAAGCAGCAGTGTGGCAATCTTTCTTGCATGTCTCGGGCTAACAGTGCTTCCAGTAAACATTATTGTTGGAAACTATATCGGCAACATGTTTGAAGAAAGGTAGAAAGAATTTTACCCCCTCTCCCCTCTCAATTAAAGAAGAATTTAGGCTATTGCTCCTCCACAATATGCACAAAACTTCTAAGGTGATTTACCATCGAAATTGGGTTCGATTTCACGTTTTCTTGGTAGTTACTATAAATACAAGTAGATAAGAGCAGAAGTTCAACATCCTGATGTTTCTGCACAAGTATGCCACTTGCCTTCAACACGTTGTGTGAATGCTTGTGCAAAATTTAGTAATTTGGGTGCTGAATACATAAATATTACTTAAGGTTGCCATTGATCCTACATTTTTTTTGGGCCTCATGAGAAATGTCGACGATGGTCTAAATTTTCAGCCAACCCCAAGTAGTGGCGTTTTCTAATTCATGTGGTGATAAGTTCTAGTCATTTGATTATGAAGTTCTAGTCTTCTTTTTTTTTCCTTCCCCCTTATTTGTTTTTTTATGGTTTACCTGATTGCAGGCAACTCCTACTGGCATCTGAAATTATGGTGTGTTTTGGTATACTTCTAAGCTTCCAAGTATTCATCCCTTACTCTGTCCCTCAATATGTTGGCTCAGCTCTAATCACATTTGTATCCGCTGAAGTCCTTGAAGGTAACTATGGCTCATTCTGTTCATAGGATACACTGGATAGTTGTGCAAGAATTATTTGCTTGTATAATTTGTTTACTTCTTTCATTATTAGCTCAAATTACCCTCATTTGATTGTGATGGCCTGAAACCAGGCTAAGCTGGCAAAAATTACTTTTGGACTTAAAAAAATTGGCATGAAGCTCCCCAAAACTTTGCCTGAACTCGTTTACCAATTTATAATTTGTAGTTCTCTGATCAGAAAGAAAATCTGTGGGTTGGATTAGGTCTTAGTTCTCTGTCACATGGCCGAAATGAATATCTAAATCTAAGCAGACCTATTCCCATTTTTTTTTCTTTGACATCACAATTGGCATATTGATTGAATTTTAAGGTGGATCTTTTCCTTGCTTTGCACAAAATGTTGGATCTCATTTGCTTGAGCCATCAAATCTTCATTGGAAAATACTTGTTTAGTGTTATATATATTGCATCTGTTGTTGGAGGACCCTTTGCTTCCCCGAACATGATTTTGTATCTCATTTACTTGGCCAATCCAGGTGTGAACTTATCACTCCTATCTCGTGTCATGTCATCAAGGCTTTCCCGTGGCACGTACAATGGTGGACTGCTTTCCACAGAAGCCGGGACCCTGGCTCGAGTTATTGCAGATGGTACAATAACACTGTCTGGTTATTTGGGTGAGAGTAGACTCTTGAATATCACCTTAGCTCCTGCACTCCTCATCTGTATTTCATCCATCATTGCTACCTGCTTCACCTACAACTCTCTCTACTGATGCCCTTCTTCACTTTTAACTTGAACAACTGTTGTATAGCATATTTGGATATGCACACCGATCAATGGTGGCCAATGCTCTACATTGCTAGCATTCAGCAGATATATATATATATATATATATATATATATATATCTAAATGCTGTTGAGGATGGGAGCTTTCAATCTGTGCCCCTTTATTTGTTTTTCTAAGCACAGCCGAATGCAGAAACTGTTATGCTCCCTTCTATACTGGATCAAACTAATTATAAATTGCATGATGCATTTTAACATTTAAGGAAAATTCATCAGCTTGGTTATGCGAGTAAAGATACTCCAAACAACCCGACCTTGGCTTGCTTCATCCACCAACGAGTATATGGAAGCGATGCTTCATTTCCCAACTACACTGGTGGCAATGCAACGGCTATGCCGTAATCTTCTGCTTCTAATTGTCGAGATAATATGACTTTGCTTTCACTAAAACTAAAGGAGAAAGTAGTGAACCTTTGAACTTGATAGGGGATTTAAACATTAATGGATTATCGCAGTCATAAGCAATGTTTGAGTTTGGCCATCCCTTTATTGGAATGGGACTCTTTCTGATCTTTTAATCTGCAAAATAATGATCTCTGTTGCAATGTGCTTGATTTGGAGGGAAGGAATCACCGGTACATTTCGGCACAAGCAAAGGGATAAAGCTAATGTATTTGAGGCGATATTGATTTTTGTGAACACTGGGATTACTATTAATATTAAGAAGACTCATCCTATAACGTCTAGCATCAAAAATCTTAAAAATAATTTAAACAAGCACAATTTTTGTTATGTATCAACTATTATTTACTTTCGCATTCTACACTAACAATTTTTTCATAGGATATAAGACGTGTGTAGTAAATAGTGACTGATAAGAAGAATTATTTTTAATTTAAATTTTCCAAATCATATCTGTTATATGGCATATTATAAGCTGATATAAAATTATTTGTAATAAATTAATAATACTTCTGAACTTTATGTTTTTTATATATTGAATGAATTCTTGCTTAGAAAAAAAAGAATTATTTGTAATATAATTAAAAATAATAAAATTTATGGTAAAAAAAAATAGTAATATTACTCATAAGCTTCACACCTATTTAAAAATATATTATTTTATATTTTTATCTTATTTTATTTATAAATATATCTAAAATCATTTTTATTATATGAATAAAAAAATAAAATAATATATTTTTAAATAGATATGCACTAACGCTTATGTTTAGAATTTAAAAAATATATATATATCCCTTCAATTAAATACATCGCGTCTTGCTTAGGGTCTAATGCTCGGGAGGATGTTACAGGCAGTCCCAGTCAGTCAGTCAGTCTGCCTTTAGGACTATTCTCTTCGACGCGCACAAACCGACGGTATGCCCTATTAGCGCACATTAGGTACTCTCCTTATCCTGCGCCGTCTTTACAAACCCATATCTGGAACTTCAATTTGGTTGAGTTCGATTTGTACTCTGTTTCGAATTAAATCGAGCCCTTTCCATCCGAAACCAAAAACCCAATAATTTATCGCTCTAAGATTTCTGGGCTCCAGTCGTGTGAGATAGAGAAAACAAAAGCAAATACCGAAAGCTGCATAAATGGCCACAGAGTTTCCAGAAGGAACCTTAAATAACATACTGGATCAAGAGTCGCTCAAGTGGGTCTTTGTGGGAGGAAAAGGTGGCGTGGGCAAGACCACCTGTAGTTCCATCATCTCAATCCTCCTCTCTAGGGTTCGATCCTCTGTTTTGATCATCTCCACCGACCCTGCTCACAATCTCAGCGATGCGTTTCGGCAACGGTTCACCAAGACACCCACCTTGGTTAATGGGTTTTCCAATCTCTATGCAATGGTACATTTTTTGGGTCATAAATTGTACTTTTTATTGGTTTTTTTTTATTGTGTGAATTTTGAAAGTTTTGGTGGTTATCAGCTGGTGCAATGCTTCGATGTTGAAACTTTGAGGTTTTCGTTTAAATAAATCCGTGTAGACTCGGATTTTGAATTTTTGTTGGGTATATTTTGTCGTTGAGTTATTTGCGAGATTGCGGTTGTATTTGATGAATTTGGGAAATACCCAATTCGTAGAGAAATCTCATCATTTTTTCTATCGATATTAGGGGAAATTATGGCAGTGCTTTTAAGCAACGATGATTATCCGCTGATCTGTTGACCGTGGATTAGACATTTGGGTTGTCTGGGCTTTCTTCTAAAATAAAGATATATTTGAACCATTATATCTTAGTTTTCGAACTGCATTTTACTTGCATTATTATCTATTTTCTTGTTCTGTTTGTTGCGAGTTGACGTTTCGTATGATACTTTCTAGGAGGTGGATCCTAATGTGGAAAATGATGATGTGGGCAGTGCCGATGGAATGGACGGCTTGTTTTCTGAACTAGCAAATGCAATCCCTGGAATTGATGAGGCTATGAGCTTTGCAGAGATGCTGAAGTAAGAATCCCGTTCCTTCTATTTGATTGTATTGAGCCACCAAATTCATCGGATCTCTATTCCTCACTTGATTAAAGTGAATTGAGAGCTGTTACGATATGTGTGTTTTAGTTAACTTATATGAAGCTGTTGGAGGATTCCATTTTTTCATTGAGATTGGTATATGATTGATGATCATTCCTGGTGTTATTAAAATATCCTAGACATAGGAATAACGACAGTTAGCCAATAGACTTTTCATCAGTACCGATTACAAGAGTTGGCTGCAGGTACAAGTTTGGTAAGGTCTCCTGCACGGAAGACATCTGTTATGTTTATCAGTTGGTATACCCTTTTTATTTTGAGTGGGGGAGGGTTGAATGCAGTAACATACAGTCTTGCGAGCTTACCTTAAATCTTGAGTGATTTAAGATAAAAAGGACCAAATTATTACATGTTGCGTCAAGCAATGCCAGTAAAGCACAGTATCATGATGTTGACCCTTTAATCTTTATTCACCTTATTAGTTAAAGATATATTCATGAGACCTATTACTTCCAATTTTCGTTGTAAACCATGTTTCTTACTCGCCTATATCATGGTGTTGAATCATAAAATCACCTTGGGTGCAAACAATCTCTAGGGCCATCGGATTGGGGGATTTTTCCCTTGAATTACCGGAGGTGCACTTGCGGGAAACTCCTTGCCGAGGGCCTGTGCACCCCCTGGATTAGTCGGGACGCTGTTCCTAGACACCCGATGCTATAAAAAAAATGATGCTGAATCATAAAATGAGTCTTACTCAAAATTTTTTTTGGTTTAGTATTTGATTGGGCTTGTTTGCAGGGATCGACTTCTTTTTACCATAATCAATTCTTCATAAAAAAATTTTGCATGCAAAGCAAAATGGAAATGGATGCATTAAGCATTTTCATGTGTTGCATTTGCTATGGCCTATTCATGCATATGCACCTCTTCTCTGTAGACTGCGTCATCAATTACAGCATATAATTTTGGTTTTATTTGCCTAAACTGTCATACAGATTAGTGCAAACAATGGATTATTCGGTCATAGTTTTTGACACTGCCCCAACTGGCCATACACTGCGCTTGTTGCAATTTCCATCAACCTTAGAAAAGGGTCTCACGAAAATGATGTCCTTGAAAAGTAAATTTGGTGGTATAATCAGTCAGGTATGTTCTTTGTATTATAGAGCATAGTCGTATGGTATTTGAAGGTTTAGAGGCATTTTATGGTGTCTTTTGCAACAGAAATTATTCGATATTGCAGTCTATATCTCATGCATTCTTCTTGTTGCTTTAGATTTTGACACATTCTAAATCATCTCTAACTCTATCCCCTTTGATGGGTACCTTTAAGGATAAAAATATCTAAATGGCATGCTTTGAAACTATTATGGCAGATGACCCGCCTCTTTGGTGTGGATGAAGAGTTTGGTGAGGATGCAATTCTGGGAAAGCTCGAAGGCATGAAAGATGTGATTGAACAAGTTAATAAACAATTCAAAGACCCAGTAAGATTGCCCCATTCATACGTCATTTACTCCTCTCCGTTTTAATAGATTTCCAATTATTCGTATTGAATCATATGCCAATAGTGGACATGTATAAAAGTTAGAGCCAACCTTAAATCCTTAATATCTAATGCTAGTTGTTAAATTTATTAGGGGTGGTGTGAACTGTAGTTACTGGAGGTTTTGGAGGGCTGGAAGCTTATGGGGCATTGGAAGTGTAATGAGAAAATTGTATAAAGAGTAATATGAAGTTTCTTTAATTATTTTTCCCAAACTATGTACTTTCTAGTCTCGATATAATTTTAAAAAAGGCTGTACTGATAATAAAAAAATTAAAAAGGCTTTAAATAGTTACTTTGAACTTAAAAAGCACATTGCATATGAATAACCTGCATGGGTACCCATCAAGAGTGCAACCTAGTGGTTAAAGGACGATCTTGGGATGAGCTATAGACTAAGATATCTTGGGTTCGATTCCACAGTAGGAGTTCACAGGTCTGGTTGGTGAGGTTATGTATCTGAGGTTTACTCCTCTGGGTTGGACCCAAAACTCAAAAGGCCCTGCCTTGGTGAGGTTCCATGTCCAAAAAATCAGCTGCATAGGTAAATTAACCCCTTTCTCATCTGAGTTTTTTTCTTTTTAAATAATAACCACAACCTTTTTCTAAATCGAAATTAACTTTTGATACTCTTTTTTTTTATAAGTAAGAAAATTTATTGATCCTCATAATTAGGCAAAGCCCAAGTACAAAGGTAGTATACAAGAGAGAAATACCTAATTACAGCCTACGAGAAAGAAAAAGAAGCATAAAAGTCATTAAAATTGACCCCCTCTAAAACAATGGCCTTAGCCCAAAGTAACAAAGATTGGAAAAAGAAGTCTCTAATCCCCCTAATGAGCGTTCTCTATTTTCAAAAAATCGTCCATTCCTCTCATTCCATATGCACCACATAAGACATAGAGGCACCATCTTCCAAACAACCGCTACTTGAAGATTTCCCTGTATTCCATTCCAGCAAGCCAAAAGATCCACCACCCTCTTAGGCATCACCCAAACAATGTCCAGCCTTACAAAGATCTCATCCAATAAAGCCTTCCCCACTTCACAGTGGAGAAGAAAATGATCTGACATTTCGCCATTCCTTTTACACATAAGGATTTTCCCATGAGAGGCCAACCAACCAAAAAAAAGTAACTTTTAGGGGCACTTCACTTTTCCAAATGCGCTTCCAAGGGAAAACAGTAGATTAATGAGTAGCATAGCATTATATAAGGATCTAACTGGAAAATTCTTGTTCCCGGGATGAATCCACAGCAGTTTGTCCTCCCCACCACACTCCAAATTCAATGCATACAAGGTGCTGAAAAAGTCAGAAATACCTCCCACTTCCCAATCTTGAACTGCTCTAATAAAAGACACGTTCTACTGCACCAGGACATTCGAAATTAACTTCTGGTACTCTTTATAATAGGTAATTGAAAGTCTTGTAGATATATAACATTGGAGGCGGGAAGAATTTGTTTGAAGCCTGGTTCCTTACTAGCCAAAAGAAACAAAAAAAGTGGTCTCTTAATAGATTGACCCTCTTGAAAGTGCAGTTCAGCTTAAGCATGATTTGCACCCCTCTGCTACCTGCAATCACTTGCAGTAACTTTTGGGTGTGAATTAATTTGGTGGCGTGTTTGTGGATATTTCGTCCTGCGGTCATGTTCTCTTCTGGACTTCCTGTGGTGGCTGTTATGTTTAGGAAGTTAAGGTGTTGTGATAACATTAAAATTGACAACCCCAAGGGGTTGGTCCAAGTGGTGAAGGCCTTGGTCTTGGGGTATCACTCCCTTCAAGGTCCAAGGTTCAACACCTCATGGGTGCAAACAATCTTTTGGGGCCACACCCCCTAGTGAAAAGCTAGCGATTTAACCAGTTCCGTGTAGAGAATCTTTTGAGGATGCAGTGCACGGGACCAGAGTTTACTCTATAGGGATGGGTCCAAAGGGGGCCTTGGAGAGGTTCCCCGACATTAAAAAAGAAAAAAAAGAAAGAAAGAAAGAAAGAAGAAGACCATTTTCTCTGTCATTTTGAGAGACATAAGATTCAACTAGACATCTGGACCTGATGATTACGAGGCTGTGGTATTTTCTTGCTCATAGCATCATGGTAAAGGCCCTATGTTATTACAAGCTAGTTAAATATTTCAAAATACAAAGATGAGTCAAACTACTATTAAATCTACGTAGAACTATGTATATGGCTTTGCCTATTCTTTGATCAATAAAATTTATTTACTTATAAAAAAAAAAAAAAAAAATTAAAAGCACTATGAATTGTGAGGTTGGTTGTAATTTTGTGCGACTTTCCAGCACTTCATCAATCAAGTTTGCAATTAGTTTGGATGTTTTGTAGTTATTTTTTAAGCACTTGACCTGATTTTCCGTGTTTATTGGTTCACTCAAAATCATATTGAATGTCAAAATTTTTTGTAGTTATTCTTAATGCGCTTATTTTTCCCTGTTGGCAGGACTTGACAACCTTTATCTGTGTTTGCATTCCAGAGTTCCTCTCTCTTTATGAAACAGAGAGACTGGTCCAGGAACTCACCAAGTTTGAGATAGATACACACAATATTATCATTAACCAATTACTTTATGATGAAGAAGGCAAGTTTACTTGATTTCGTGTTTCTTTTTTCACATGGAAATAACTTTTTATCGAAAACAAAAGTCATGTATCAGTCGGCCTGTTTTCTACTTGTAGATGTAGAGTCCAAGTTACTCAAAGCTAGAATGCGGATGCAACAGAAGTACCTTGACCAGTTCTACATGTTGTATGATGACTTTCACATCACCAAGTTGCCTTTGCTGCCGGAAGAGGTAAACTACATCATGGCAAAAGTTTTGGAATATTTAAAAGTGATGATCTAATCTGAAGTTTGTCATTCTAGATGAGGGGTAAACAAATTAATTTTAGTTGTTAGTGTTGGCCCTTTTGACAAGTCAGATATTGATTTTGTAGGTTACAGGGGTTGAAGCTCTGAAGGCATTTTCAAATAATTTTCTGTCACCATATCAACCTTCCACGAGTAAAGGCACAGTGGAGGAGTTGGAGCAAAGGGTATCCACACTGAGGCAGCAGTTGAAAGATGCTGAAGCAGAGCTAGAACGACTTAGAAAAGGAAAACAAAAGGTCTGATGATGCTCGGCTCAATGGTATTGCCATTGTTCCTTTTTCCTTCCCTCATTCTTTCCGTGTTTACAATCAGACGGCACCATCTTCCATCTTTAGACTGCCAAGGGAAGTCAGTCTTCTCATTTTACCTCTGGTTGATGTTTTCTGTCGCTCAAACTTATTTGTAATTTTTTAAGATGAGCCTTTTCAGATATATAAGTGGTATATTTATATTTTTTTTATATTTCTATCGTAAACAATTTCAATAATGGTAAATTCCTATTTTTAATATCTGAACGCCTATATACAGTTTGAATTGATGAGAATATAGATTACATGCCATTATTTTCTGGGTGTGATGAGAGCCTTTTTGTCGTTTTTTCTTTGGTATTTGGACCTCCCATGGAAGGTGAATTAGTTTTTGGTAGCATATGAATCTCTTTTTTCTTCATATATGGAGTTGTGCTTTACTGAAAGACCTCACTATCTGGAGAGAATCTGGAGCTAGCAGAGGCGACAAAAATAAAAAAAAGGGGGTGATGTGGCCACCACGGTCAACCAGAGGACCTCGAGAGGTTACACCAATATCTCGAACGCACGAGGTTACAACAAAGCTTGCAGTTGGAAGTTGTGGAAGATTAGTGAAGTTACCAATATTGAGATGAACGGACCGTTTCCAAGTTTCTTTCATTTGACAGATGGAACGAAAATCATCTTCCAAAGGAGATAGTCCTATGTTTTAAAAGCTGCAAAGGAGATCGCGCATGTCATTTTCCTCAGAAGTGGGCTTGGATTGCTCTTGCAGGGTAGCGTTTTACACCTATGTAATCTGCAAGTCTGTAATACCCAATTACAAGCAATTGAAAATATGATAATTGCGCAAATAATCGAGCAGGATCTGCCGTAGACATTTCAGAGATAATTAAGTATTATAACTGTAAAGGATCGGCATACAACGTTGAGATGGCCGAGTTGGTCTAAGGCGCCAGATTAAGGTTCTGGTCCGAAAGGGCGTGGGTTCAAATCCCACTCTCAACAAGTTCTTGCTTTTTTATCTTTCCTTTTTTGGTAAACGTCATCCTCAACGGAGGAGAAAATAAAGAGCAGCCGCGAAATCGGTCCAAGTTAATTATTGGTAATCGCCTAATCAAATGTCAATGCAAATTTATAATTTGATTATATTTATCAAAAAGTTTTTACATTAGATTAACCAATAATCCAAAGCTTTAACATATGTGTTATAGTAATTTTTAGAAGCTCTACATTATTAGCGAGTCACTGTTGATCCTCAATCGTACTATTTTATTATTTTCATCAACCTCTCCTGTATCTTTCACTCGTTCTTTTCTCTCTCTTCATCCCGAAAGCTACCCAGCGTTCTGTTGCCTCGCCCTTCTTCACCCGCAAGCTTCCTCCTTTGTCCCCTTCTCTCCGTCGGTCATCTTCTTCGTTGTCGTCTTCCAGGCTTGTGTTGGTAAGTCTCTCTTCGTCGCTATTCTCTCCCTCTTTTCTGTGCATTTTCTCAGCCTCTCTCCTCTCCCCCTTCTCTTTTCCGTTAAAAGTAAAACACGCGTCCTGGCCATTCAAACCATCTTTCGTTGCCTCTTTTCCTTTCACAATCCAAGGAACGCGAACTAGTACTCTCTTCCCACTCTCAACAAGTTCTTACTTTTTTATCTTTCCTTTTTTGGTAAACGTCATCCTCAACGGAGGAGAAAATAAAGAGCAGCCGCGAAATCGGTCCATGTTAATTATTGGTAATCGCCTAATCAAATGTCAATGCAAATTTATAATTTGATTATATTTATCAAAAAGTTTTTACATTAGATTAACCAATAATCCAAAGCTTTAACATATGAGTTATAGTAATTCTTAGAAGCTCTACATTATTAGCGAGTCACTGTTGATCCTCAATTGTACTATTTTATTATTTTCATCAACCTTCCCTGTATCTTTCACTCGTTCATTTCTCTCTCTTCATCCCGAAAGCTACCCAGCGTTCTGTTGCCTCGCCCTTCTTCACCCGCAAGCTTCCTCCTTTGTCCCCTTCTCTCCGTCGGTCATCTTCTTCGCTGTCGTCTTCCAGGCCTGTGTTGGTAAGTCTCTCTTCGTCGCTATTCTCTCCCTCTTCTCTGTGCATTTTCTCAGCCTCTCTCCTCCCTCTTCTCTTTTCCGTTAAAAGTAAAACACGCGTCCTGGCCATTCAAACCATCTTTCGTTGCCTCTTTTCCTTTCACAATCCAAGGAACGCGAACTGGTACTCTCTTTCTCTCTCTGATTTTAGCTTTTTTTGCACGGATCAGATCTCTCTATTTTTTCTTCTGAGTTTTCTCGTATCTGTTTCTTCCTTTTTCTTCCAATTTTTGTTTGGTTTCACATGTCTTTGAATATCTTTTTCCCAGGTTAGTGTTATTAGATCTACGTATGATCGTTGCTTTTGTTGTTGTGGATCTGAGGCTCATTTTTTTGGTTTTAGACTTTGGACTGGTTTATTGACATCGCATTGCTGTGGCTTCTGATAAATGTTTGATTGGAGATTTTATTTTGTTTCTTGGAATTTAATGGCTTCCATAACTTCTTATTCTGAAAGTAAGTTTAGTTTGTATAACATCGACCTGGTATGATGGGTAATGCATTTAGCTTTGTGGATGGTCTGAATGAACTTTTTTTAAGAATATAGATGTAAGAGATTTATTGGGATTGTAAACTGGCTTTTTTGAGATTTCTGTGATGTTTAGGCTCAATGTTTCTATCAGTGGCCGAATATGAACGAATAAGTTATTTTCATATACAAAGTTGGTTTATAGGCATTCTGTGGCCCTTCACTTTGACTTATCAAGTGCTGCTTCTTTCCTTCAAGGTGAAGGTACAGGATTTGATGCGTTATAGGTGTTAGGCCGTTGGGCTTTCTGTCTCGACTCTCAATGCCATTGTTATCTTGCTGTTTCCTTCGCATCTTAATACAGAAGTACCCTGTTTTATAACGACCAAATAGCAGGAAAGATTTTTAATATTTGAAACCTTATAACGGCCTTTTCACACTTACAGACATTGATTAAGAGTTTTGGACTCTTTCCCTCTTAAGGTTTGAAAGATTATTTATTCTTAGTTAATTGTGTTCAATAGTTCTGGGTATTGGTTCATTGTAATTTATCTGGTTTTTTACAAAGAAATCCTAATTGCTCTTGTTTTGGGTTGAGCTTGGAAAATCAATCTGGTTTTTAACAAAGAAATCCTATTCCACATGTCTACAAACAGGTTATATTGCTTTTAATTTTGAGAAGTTGCTCCTATGATTTTCAGTATGCATCAAACCTCGATTGAACGTGATGTGCTTTGTAGATTCCTTTATGAAAATTCAATTTAGGTCCATAATGAAGTCATGAAGTAGAACTACACAAATGTTTGTTCTACTAATTTACAGTGTAACTGTGTTACACCCATTAGGTCCCCCATTAGGCGGGTGATCTATGGTAGAAGGGAATGAGCATGCTAAAGGTGTACTGAGTACAACTTGAACTTTCTTTGGGTTGTTACAAACGATGTGTATATGAGATGAGATAACTTTCATATCTTACTAAGAACTAGTATGTCAAAGGCATGGTTATCTTAAATAATTTGCTGTAAATGTATGAAAAAGTGAGTTGAATGTGGATATTAACTTTGTATGATTCTCGTACTGAAATTATTGCAATCTCACATATAATGGTCGTAATTTCTGAAGTTGTTCTTTGCTAGCTTTGCTCTTGGTTGGGTAATCACGAATGGTGCTAGCCTTGCATCCTATCCAATTGACACTGTCCATAGAAGAATGATGATGACATCTGGTGAAGCATACTTGAGTTCCTTTGATGCATTCTCTCAAATCCTCAAGAATGAGGGTCCCAAATCTCTCTTCAAGGGAGCTGATGCAAATATACTCCATCCTAGTCCCATTGTCCTTGGTTGTCAAAGCGGTCTCAATTTCACTTTGTTGGTTTTTGATTCATACACATTTGTAATTTACTCCTTTTCAAATTATTACCAATTTCAAATTTGGGAGAAACTTTTACTGAACATTGACGATCATTGTCTCCATATCATTTGTCTCCCAAGATTTTGTCTGACCCTAGATGTTATTTGGTCTGGAATTATTGTATGCTTATGTCAAACTGTAGGACACAAGGATTGATTTTAAGTAGAGGGACAAATTATGGCTCAGATGGTTGGAAAATAATAATTTTAAGTAAAAATTAAATTATTAATTAATATATGAAATGTATTTGTAAAATATTACAAAATGTTTTTTTTTTTAATATTATTAAAATATATAATATTATATTATTATTTTGACTTTAAAATGACTAATCCAATGTGGATTCACCTAGCCAAAAGTTAAAGCTATAGTCAAAACTTGAACTTCTAACTCCGCATCTACAATTTAGAAGTTTTGTTACACACAGATACTTTTGCTTCCTTTTGCGGAGTGCAGTTGAATTGACGCTGGCAATTTGCATTCATGTTGGACTCCCAAGACTGCCTCGGTTTCTATCTTTCTCAATTCTCATAACGAACTTAAATCGACACAGAGCTCAGAACAAACTACATTCATCTGGAAAATGTCGTAAATACTAGATAGCCAAAAGTTGAAGTTCATCACAGAGATGAGAAAACAGCAAAAACTTTCATCACTTTCTTATAGATGCTTCAATGATGTCTAGAAGAAAAGTACAGACAGATAAATATGTTGCCGAGACCATGGCAATCTCATGATAACTTTTGCATTATCCAAATGAGTACACAACACAATCATCTAGATGCTATCCACCATGCAAGGTTGAAATGAAAACCACCACATCCTTCTCTTCTAGGGTTGTATCGAGCTGACCACTTAGCTCCCAATCACAATCATTCACAAGGACCAGAACACCAGGTCTCCTGAAAGAAAACAGTGCCACTACATGTTTAAGAAGGATAGAACGATGCAAATCAAATTAGTCATCTTATGACTTAACAGATAATAGTGGTTTGTTGGTGACAGTGCCCTATCTTTCTCCAGCTACTCCCCTTTCCGCCTTTCTGTTCTTCTCCTTAGAAGTGTTATTCATCACTAACCTAATTCATGATCACAATAGCATAACCTACGAGTGCAGTGTACACACACATTCAAAATTCAGAAGCAGATTCAAACTTACACAGAATCTTCTTTCATGAACATTTCAGGCCTCTCCTTGATCAAATTGGTACGGACCCAACGGAGCAAATCTTTCATGATTAACTACAAGGACAGAGAAACATGTTGAGTCTTCTAACCACAGACGTGAAAAAGCATATCTCATTTTTATGCATTGTAGAGACTCACCTTCTCTGCACCATTTTGTGGATCAACATTGACATTGTGGATCTTCACAGATTCACAGAGGAGCTCTAATCCTCCACTGCAGAGAAATTAACATTGTGAGCACGCACGCCAATAAGAAATAGGCATACAGAAAGAGTAAAAGTAGCCAAGCATGTACAAGTTAGTGATAAAATATGATAAGAAAATTGATGCTCAACATGCCATCAAATTAGGTAAATAAATGAGCACACCATCAAAAGTGCAGGATCATTAACAATGATTGTGCATAGTATTCTTGAACATTTGATATGGAACAACTGTCTACTTGAGCCAAGCCCAATAGTTGGATGTATTCAAGCTAGAATACCATACTTCTTAACAAATCATGAAAGAATCCCAACCCCACAGACACATGCTCTAGAAGACTAGAAGAGATGAGCACCACCCGGCTAATAATAAACAATGCTCAAAGTGCTACAATGGCCAGGGTTATATCAGCAGAAGGTGAACCCGATTCAAGTTAGCATTATTTCACAGAGTTCCATTCAATACATTCTACAAGAAACAAATAATGACCTTCAGAACAAAAAAATATCATCATTAAGAAATATATATATATATATATATATTCATAAAGTGCCAACACTTCATCGGGTGAAACTAATGACAGAAGATGAATTGACAAAACAACATTGAGCAATTTGAAATGAAAAGAATAGCAGTAACGAAATAGATAAATTTTTCTAAAATGAAGGCTAGTTTCCAGATGCCGAAATCTCAGATTGGACAATCTTTTTCTTCAAATTACACCGAGTTTCATCCTTTAAATTTTAGTTTTTGCAGAACCAAAAAATATCAAATGAATTAAGCAAAGATCTAGCTTTAATTTTACAGAGACCAAGTAAAAGGAAAAGAAAAACCTACCCGAATTCGAGAGTCAGTTGCATATTCAATTTTCGCGACAGATTCCCCTAAACCCTAGAGAGAGAGAGTTGCTCGATAGGCTTTTACGCTCACCCTTCTTACTTTCCGATGAAGGTGCTTTTAAAGTTTTAGTTGGAATGAGACGGCGTCGTTCAAAACCGTGGGTCCGTGGGCGGTTCAATGGGTCACGTATAGCCGAACCTATTTTAGGAAATCTAGGATCGTTTAAAATGGCCAATAGTATTGCAGTGATATTTTGGACCGAGCCTACAAACACAGAATAGGATCTGACGGTTAGAAAAACGTTTGGAACCCTAACCGAGTGAACGGGCAGATATATGGCAACCTGGAATAATCATAACAAAACAAATGAGAAGAACCACACCTCACTACCACCGTCGCTCTCTCTCATCTCATGATTTATCGTTCTTCAACTTCTCCCTCGAAAGCTGGGCCTCTATATCTGCACCTCAATCTCTAAGCCTACTCTGAAATTGCCAAAAGGGGCTTTTGGGCTTCTGGATCAACGGGCAAAGGTTGAGCGTGAGGAGGGTTGCTGCTGCTGGTAGCTCGTTGCTTTTGCTGCTGTTGATGTTTTGTGTCTGAGAAGTTTTGTGAATCTATGGAATCTTATAAGAGGTGGGTTAGGCGGAACAAGGACTACGTGCACTCCTTGGAGTCTCTGGCCAATGTGAGCCCCCTCTCTATTTCCTTTTATTTCCTCGATTTTGTTTGGTTAAATTGTCACTTTTTGCTAATTTTGGACAAGTTCAATGATTTTATTGGGTATTGGTTTGATTCTTATTGGGTATTGTTTGTTATTATGTGGATGATCCTTTCGCTTCTTTGTTATTCCATGATAGCTCGATAATTGAGAAATTCTGAGAAGAAAGTACTCTTCCAGCTGTATGGATGTCAAAATGATAATATCTCGTCTGGTTTATCTTCCACTTTTTTTAAAAGCGATCTTTTAGTGTGTTTGGATATCAAATTGATGACAATAGTAACATTTATTGTTTCATGGTCAAGTTATGTAAGCTCATTTGGGCCAATGTATATCATATTGGTAACTGGTAATTCCATCCCCTTTCCATCAAGATAATACATTTCGTGGGTTGCCATTATGCGTTTTTTTTTTTTTTGTTATTTTATAGTAGCTCAAAGAAAAAAGTGCGGAAAATATATTATCAGTAGCTGTTTTCCTTTAGCAGAACCATGCTATCTTATCCTTTCTATTGAAACTTCTGGGTTCCTGAAAAGTATAGCCAAGCAAATCTATAGCTTTATTTACTGGAATTTGATAAGGCATTTGGCTAGCAGGTGATAAGCCTGTTTTAGGCCTTGAAAAACTTCGATGCTTCATGAGCTGAAAACAAAGGAAAGTTCCTTTGAATGAAATAATGGCATTTGCACGTTTGCATCAAACTCGACGTCATAGGTTGCACTTCTATGCATCATAGACTTTCCCACTAAAGAAGCCTTAAGGTTCACTTTATGAGCCTTTTGCTTCGCATCACTTTATTTAATTCATCGTTTATGTTAAAAATTATGAATAAAAGTCTTGTGCAGTCCTTTGAGTTTATAGTTAATAAGCCATGTAAACTCATTGCATGATGAGATTTATGAACCAGTTGACCTATATATCTGCCTAAATAATTCAGTGTTTTACTCTTTTGACATGTTCTTGGATTTTCATTATTGGTCATGGTTGCTCACTAATGTTTATCTTGGTCTGTTTTTAGTTTATATGTAATTGTTATCTAATCAGGGTGTTGATAATATTGTGCAGGGATTGACCTGGCTTCTTCCTGAAAGGTTTTCTGATTCAGAGATAGGTCCAGAAGCAGGTTTTGTGAAATTTTGGTAACCTATGGCTTCTTGTTACATTAGAAAGTCATAGGGCTTTTTTTCTCTCGTTTTTAGAAAGTCATTAAGAAAGGTAAACATTTTGGCTTTTGTGGTTTATCCGTTTATATATTTTCAAAAACAAGACATTAAATTTTTCCGTGGACTTCTTCTTTCTTTTTTTGTATGGATGGGATAAATTTTAATTTCTTTGTTTTTCTTGCCGATTGGACCTGTAATTGGTTTGTCCATTCTATTCACTTTTATGAATTTATTTTATATTTTATTTTCATAAATGTGAATATCAATTTTGGTTTTAAAAACTTTCCTGCAGTAACCACATATCAATCCATGCATATAATATTGCATAAAACACTATGCAGGCAAGCCTATCGATTCATATCATCTCATTACACTCTCACACTCAAAGGAATTTTATAAGGCAGTATTTGGAATGATGATGAATTGCACTTGGTTAGAGTAAAACCCCCCCCTCTCTGTGTCCGAAAGAAAAAATGAAGCAGTTCTGTATTCAGTATGTCTCTTTATCATCTCCAATTAGGTGTTATTGTACATAGGCAATATCCAGTTAGGTGTTTATTGTATAGCAGCACTTGTGTATTTGTCTCATCATGGGGTATTCGATCTTTGTCAGAGTTCTAGTTAGGTTAGCTTTGTTTCGGAACAGTGGATATAAGATGCTTCTTCATGGAGGGGAGACACCAAATGACGGAAGGCAATTAGATACTTCAACATCTCAACATAAAGTTGATGGTTTCCCAAAGTATGGAGGGCATCACGGCCCTGGTTACTTAAGGACAAATCACACACAGAACCCCTGGAATCTAGAAGGAAGAGCACTATCTGCATTAAATACGTTTGGAGAAACTGCTAGGATGGGTTCAGACCCATCATGGTTGCATAGGTTTCAACATCAGCATGCGATTATGGAGCCTCCAAGTAATTTGGATAAGATTAATTGATTAGTTAATGTATATGTGTTGCATTTATTGAAAACTTTACAAGATATACATTTATGTTATTACAGGACCAGTGATTCAGAGGCCAACCATTTCCACCATATTGTCCGAAAAGGGTCTTCATGGAGCTTTATATCTAGCAGGGGAAGTGCTTTTTATTACTAGACCGCTTATTTATGTTTTATTTATCCGGAAGTATGGGACTCCGTCATGGATTCCTTGGTTTCTTTCACTGGCTGTGGACTTTGTTGGGATGGGCATTCTTTCAAAAGTTACAAAGTCAGGGGGTCATACAGAAGAGCAACGGTTTCATCTTTCCGTCTCTGAAAATGATGAGGTTTGGGTTTTTCTAAATCTTACCATGTACAGAGAGTTGTATGCTTCTGGATGCATCCTGCTCATCAGGCTTCTGCGTTGAATCTTGCAATATGTATTCTCTAGACACAATTTCATGGTTGCATTGTTTAGTTCTCATGAATAGATTTAATGCTGTAGTGTTTTTTATACCGCCGCTTTGACATAGGTTAAAAGAAGGAAGCTGTTATTGGCACTTTACCTTATGAGAGACCCTTTCTTCAGCAAGTATACCAGGTGCGTATCTCATCTTTAATATATTTAGATTATTTGTTTATACTTTTTTAAGGAGTAGAAACAGTAGGAAACTGCACTATGATTATCATATCTATGGTTGTGATGTTTCAGGCAAAGACTTGAAAGCACCAAGAACATTTTGGAACCTGTACCGATTATTGGGTTTCTTGCTGGTGTGTTTGATATAGTTTTTCAATTCCAGAAGTTTTTCTACTTTCAAGTTTGCGAGATTGATAGAATGTTGATATGTTGCTCTTTCACTCTTGACGTACAGAGAAAATAGTTGAACTAATTATTGGAGCTCAGACACGGTACACCTACATGTCAGGATCATAAGACAGAAGCCAGCAAGAAGTTAAACCTCTTACAGTTCAAATTTCAGGAGATTATATAATTTGGTGTGTCATTGTCTTGCTTTGGTTCACAATTTTGTCCCATTCAATCTGTAGAAATTGGCTTGATGGCCGCTGGTATTATAAGCATTGACCTTCGCAGTTGGTTATTAGTCAATCACGAATTCCTTTGTTTTTGTTGTTGTTTAAATATCCCCTAAAACGTTCCAAGAACACATATTTGGCCTTTTCCTTGTTTAATTTTATGGTTTTTTTGTTTGTTTGTACAGTTCTCTTAGATGAGATGAGATGAATTAATAAAATATTATTAGAATATTATTTTTTAATATTATTATTATTTTGGGATTTGAAAAGGTTGAATAGTTTATTATATTTTGTATAAGAATTTAATAAAGTTGTAATGATGAGATGAGATTGGTTGAGTGTTTCTGTATCCAAACAGAACCTTAGTCATGGTCAATTAATAAAAAGATTCTTGCTTGATTGTTTTGTATTTGTGTAATACTGATGTCGTGCGGGTGTTAGTCGAATTTAGAGGGCATTTAAATTGCCTAGTCTTCTTGTTACGGGAAGGTTTAGTTGTCCGCTCAATGACCCTGTAATTCTATCCTGTCATTTATTCATCCATTCCCCTTACAAGTCGTAGCTTGAGTTGAAAAAAAACTCAAGCTACGAAACCCTAGCCACCGTTGTGATGATCTCCATGGTTACTTGATGGAGAGGAGTAGTTGATTCCAGTACAAATGGCTTGCGGAAGCTCAGCTTTGAGAATCATCTCTTCCTCGGCCAAACTAGCCAACCCAAGGTCACAGTACACCTCTTCGCCAACCAACACACTCATACCCATCAAGCTCTCAAACCCATCTCTCACCGACATCCATTTAAGCCTTCTAGACCTGGTAAAATGGTACCACCCTCAAAGAGTTGGAGCAAAAGAAAGCCGCACGCAAAGAAAGGGTACTCCCCATTTCCTGCCCTTATATTATTGCGTGTTATTTTGCTTGCTCTATGACTGAATTGGTTAGTTTTTATCCTTACGCTTTGCACATGTGTATCTTGTTATTTTTATTTCTCGGTGTGGATTGGGCGTTTCTGGAGAAAATTATACTTGCACACGAGAGATATTGGTGTCATTCAATGTTTGTTTAGATGGATTTTGTGTGCTTGCTTCTCATTCTCTATGCCCAGACTGCATATGGGTCTTATATAATAGTTTTGAAAAGGTAAGCATGGAAAGGAAAGAGAGGGAGGTTAGTCTGATGTTTAATTAAAGTGCATACATTTCCTTAGGCTAATGTGTGCACTGTTCTGGACCCTTTCATCTTACTTGATTATAAGTTGCTTTTAAGCTTAAAGTCTGGATTTTTAGAGATGGCGTAGATCATAATAATAAGGTAGTGAAGAGATTATTTAGTTTTGGAGCTTTTAGAATTATGCCTTTCTACCTAGTTTGGTGATTTGGAGGAAAAAGAATGATAAAATTTTTTAGAACAATGGAAGAAAAACTTATTTTTTCAATACTTTATTTCTTTGGACAGCTGTTATAGACATTTTTTTTTATAAGTAAAAGTAAAGTTTTATTGATATAAAAGGCATGCCTAAGTACACCATTGTTATAGACTTTTTTTATTTATTTATTACATGTTCAAGTAAAATAAAAAGTGGTTCAAGTTTTATTACATGTTCTATGTTGCCAAATTTTTTTTACGATACTTATGAGTTATGTGTAGATTTAAGGGTTCAACGATTTTTGTCAAAAAAGCTCTATTTTTTTTTTTTTTTATCATTTATGTTTTGGTTATGTTTAATTTTTTTTACTTATCTGTATGCTGCTAATTCGAGTCCATGCCTGCATTTTCTAAAAAATATCGTTTTTATTGTGAAACTCTCCTTTTTGTTTTGTTCCCAATGTAGTTACCCTGCTACTTTTACCTTATGCTTTTTCAAATCTATTCCAACTTGTGCACAAAATTCTTGAAACTTGTATGTGCCATTTTCTATCCTTTAAGAAAGAAAATCATAATTAACCCAATTGAACCTTTTAAATCAGTGTCAGATCTCATGGCCATAAAACCATCAATTTTTATACTCATTTTTGGTACTCTCTTTTAATATTCTATTTAAATATGATATGCAAAACTAGTTAATGAGCTTTTTGATTTCTTGGCTGTAGGAATTGACAATGGACCTTTATTTGGTGTGAGATTAAATCATTAATGGAAAGAGTATGTTGTTGATTTTGTAACTCATTTCTTGTAATTTTGTGTTTGATAATGTAATTTATAAATACCAATAATGTACAATGTAGTGGATTGCATTGTGATGCATGCATAGATGAATATTGGATATGTTTTATTGTTTTACATGCATTTGATATTTTTAGAACGTTTCATGAACTTGATTTAGAAATTTTTTTTAATAAAATAAAGGCTTTTACTTAAAATAAATAAATAAATAAAAATCCGGGTACAATTCGGAACCCGGATTTTTTAGTTCTAAAAAATCGGATCCACCCGAGTTCCGGCCTGGGTCTAACCCGGACCAACCCAGTCCAGGTTCCAGCCCGGGTTCCAGTCCGGGTTCCCAGGTATAATCAAGTAAGATGAAAGGTCTAGAGCAGTGTACACATTAGCCTCAGGAAACGTATGCACTTTAACTAAATATCAAACTAACCTCCCTCTCTTTCCTTTCTATGCTTACTTTTTCAAAACTATTATATATGACTCATGCAGTCTGGGCACAGAGAATGAGAAACAAGCACACAAAATCCATCTAAACAAACATTGAATGACACCAATATCTCGTGTAGGTATAATTTTCTTTAGAAATGTCCAATCCACACCGAGAAATAAAAATAACAAGATACACGTGCAAAGCGTAAGGATAAAAACCAATTGATTTAGTCATAGAGGAAGCAAAATAACACGCAATAATATGAGGGCAGGAAATGGGGAGTACCTTTTTTTTGTGTGTGGCTTTCTTTTGCTCCAACTCTTCACGGGTGGTACCATTTTACCAGGTCTAGAAGGCTCGGATGGATGTCAGTGAGAGATGGGTTTGAGAGCTTGATGGGTATGAGTGTGTTGGTCGACGAAGAGGTGTACTGTGACCTTGGGTTGGCTAGTTTGGCCGAGAAATAGATTATTCTCAAAGCTGAGCTTCCGCAAGCCATTTGTACTCGAATCAGCTACTCCTCTCCATCAAGTAACCATTGAGATCATCACAACAACGGCTAGGATTTCGTAGCTTGGGTTGAGAGAGAGACAGAAGAGGGGGGTTCCAGGATCACAGGCCGAAGTGATTTTTTTTTTTGCCTTTTATACAAATCCGGTTATACCGGATTATGAATACAGAATCCAGGTTTCATATCCGGATCCAGACCGAATATATCCAATTTTTATAATACGGGTTTTAGACTGGGTCAGAAAAAAATTCGACCCAAATGAACGGTCCTAATTGCCTGATCGGAAATGTAAGAATATTCTATCAATATTGTGCAGATTTATAAAATTAAAATATTAGAAAAAAAAAAAGAACATAAGTTCATCAATTTTAGAATCTGGTCCCATCGCCGCATCAGAATAAGGACCTTTTCCTTTTCGCTATGAGGAGTAAGAAAAACATCATGGGGGAAAAGGCCAATTTATGAAATGAAACATGTGGGGTCCACTTTAGCATAGAGTAGTGATATGGGAGGGGGCCCAGGCAATAAGACTCCACCCTCCATTCTAGAAGCGACAATGGACCATGTTTATGCAAAATGGTATAGGCGGCCATACGCATAGTGGGCTAGTAGTTGGTGGGGCCCTCCCAACACCCCCAAACCCCCATAGATGAGGCCGTGACCCCAGCAGTAATAATGATGGTGGGATCCATCCATCCACCACTTCGTTGGTCCACATCCCCCACAGGCTCTCTTTCTTGTTTAGGCCTCCAAACTTAATGCTCTAAACTTGGGCCGACTAATAATACACAAAATATTTTTTACAATAAAATGATGTTATTTTTATAATAATATCCTCTATTCTGAAAATTATGAAATATGTTATGAAAGTATTGTGCGTTTACCAATTTTTCATTTGGACCAACCGGAGAAGGGCAGAACCGTCAGTGGGTCCTGCCTGTCCTATTACCGGAAAGAATAATGCACTTCTCTTGCTTTGTCTCGCTCATTCAAAACTTTTTTGGTTGTATGATTGTATCCACTTTATTTACCCTTCAACGAGGGGGTAAAAAGTTTTTACCAGATAGATATACCATATTCCATTAATTAAGTGTCACTTTTACCAGATATACGTACTATCCAAATTACTTTTACCAATGTATGTTATTAGCTACTAAACGAGTTCTAATGTCGGATAAGACAAGAATGACCCATCTGAAAAATACACAAAACACAAAAAAAAAAAAAAAAGAGGACAAACCCGAAACATCTTTTTTTTGGTTCAGTACAGAGATGTTAATTTAAACACTGACTAGTTGATGGCTTTGGCTTTGTTTTTTGTTTCAGTTCTCTCTCTCTCTCTCTTCCTTTGACCACGGGCTTTGAAACTTTCAAAATTTCCAACAACTCATTAATAAAGAATGAATTGAGATGGAGTTGCATGAGTACCAAAGCTGGCTGGAACTTGCAAATTAAAAACCTATATATATATATATATATATACACACTAAGATATGGAATTTCTGCCCATGCGCACTGCACTGAAGACATGATAGCATGCATGCATGCATGCACGCTTCACTTGTTTAAAGCCAATGCATGTTTGTTCTAGCCAGGCTCTTAAATCCCAAATCCTATATATACGCCGTTGGGTCTAAGATCAGGGCCACCCCCACGTAAATTAATGTACGTGCCACTTAAAATGGGTAACAATATTATTATTATTAATGCTAATGCAATTAATCATAGTTGCATCTGTTTGTATTAGCTAGGTAGTGATAATTCTGACTCTCTCAAACATGTGGCTATATATGGAACATGTCAAGGACTTGGTTGGATTTGCGATAATTGTCCTTAGCCTTCACATATATATATTTCTATATCATGCACGAACAACTAGCCTGGCCAGTCTATACATTATTATTCATAAAAATGAAAGTCACGAAAAGCTTTTTAAGGACAATTATTTATTTAATTATATGCAATGAGATCAGACATTTGTTAGTAAGGATATATATATATATATATATATTTTCCGTAGGCTATTAGTAAGGATATTGTTTGTACGTAGTTATGACTCATGAGCATCCATTCTCCGATTTGTAAGGTCATAAATGAATCAGTCTATTTGATAATTCGTTCGATTAAATTCGAGTCGAACTTGACTCGTAAAAAGAAAATTCTTTCGTGAAAGTAGATACCCGCTCGATTTGTAAATGACACATATTCAACAAAACTCAACTCAACTTAACTAAGACTCGTTAAGGCCCGCTCGTTTATACTAGAGTCGACTCATTAGCTTAACTTGATTAAAACTCATTCATATATTGATAAATATATATATACACCTATTTATGTATATATATATACGTATTAGTTAATAATATAAGCATACCATTTTTATAATTAAATATATATTATGTCATCTAATTACTTATATCTATATAGTGAATATACTTGATAGGTATATTTTATAATTTGTATAATAATTAGTCAATAAAATTTAATAATTTCATATACTAGTATATAGAAACATATATGAAATATATATATATACTATCATATTAAGTGTATGTATTAATAATATATGTAGACATATAATATATTATTATTTTGGATAAATATCAACTAATTAAATATTAAATATTTATAATTTTTTTAAAATTTTATAATTCAATAGAGGTTATACTTATTAGTTGTATAAATTTAATATTAGATTTTTTATTTTTATTTATTTATTTAATTTATTAATTATTAAATCTTATTTAATAAATAAAAAAAGTAAACAATTCGAATTCGTTTGTGGGACGAGTTCAAGTTCGAGCTCGAATTGAAAGTTTAGTTTATCGAGTTGAACTCAAATAAAGAATAAAGAAAAAAGAATCTCGAGCTCAAGCATAAATATTTTAAGTCAAGCGAACCTTGACATGTTAAAGATCAACTCGATTCGATTACAGTCCTATCTATTTGTAAACTTTAAATGCTTTTATAAATAATTTTTTATTTTTTTTCCATCTCTTGTGGGATTAGGAACCTCGAACAGTGGAAGTGCCTTACAGTCGTATAATCTCGTTTCGAATCGAATTCCCGATTTTCTAAACTCCAACATATGCGCATGTCTTTACACTGGACGGGGAGGTCTATCCGTCCCTAAAGCAAATAACTATGTTCAAACTCGAGCTCAAAATAAAGTTCGGAAAATAAAATAAAAGATTTTGCTTTTTTTTTTTGGTTTAATCATTCGGCTGATGGGCGTCATCACGACCTTTGACTCAAACCGAACAGACGGGCCTCTTGAAGAGGGAGCCACCACGTGTCGCCATCAAATGGGTCCAAGTAGCTATGCGATCCTTAGATTGCCCCCACCTCCCCATCTTGTAAGTATATCCATCTATTTCCATTTCCACGTTATATATACGGTGGGTTCTCCATTGTTTCCTACGTGTTACCGAGTAGCTAGGAAAAATTGGATTCGTTTCTATCTTTCTCACCTCTCCTCTCTCCTTTTTCTGTGTTCGTGTTTCCCTTCGTTTCTCGCTCGAATTTGTAAGCGAGAAGAGAAACAGACATAGAACGATACCTATTCTTTCTACTTTTCCGAGAGAGCTTGCAAATTTTTCCCTATTAAACATTCCTCTTTTTTTTTTCTTTTTTTTTTTTCTTGGACTCTGCAAGTTTATTTTTTATTTTTATTTTTTTTCTGGGTTCTCTTGTTTTTTCTTTACTGGATTTTGGTCCGAGCAGTTAGTTTTCTCCAAATTCCAAAGATGGCTGCGATACGGGAACAAGAGCGCGAAAAGGAGCAAGCAGCAACAAGAAGCGTTGGTTTCGAAATAAACGGCGGGGAAGAGGCGGAACTAAGGAACCACCACAGGAAAGAGGGACCCACCAACACCACCATATCCACACCGCCTCAGCCAACGTCGGCAGAGATAGCTGCGCCGAAAGAAGAGCCAGAAACGGAGGCGATACAGGTGATGCCAGTAGCCGCGCACGTGCCCGCGGGTATACAGATGCAGATGGATATGAAAGCGGTTGGGAGCAGAACGCAACAAGCGGCAGCGAAGAGAGCCTCGACAAAGGATCGTCACACGAAAGTGGAGGGTCGTGGGCGTAGAATCCGAATGCCTGCCGCCTGCGCCGCCCGGATCTTTCAGTTGACCCGAGAACTGGAACATAAGTCAGACGGCGAGACCATCCGGTGGCTCTTAGAACACGCCGAACCGGCCATCATCGCCGCCACTGGCACCGGAACGGTCCCCGCAATCGCCCTGTCCGTCAATGGGACCCTCAAAATCCCCACCACATCCGCTCCCAACAGCGACCCACCCATTAAGAAGAAACGCAAACGACCTGCTAACAGTGAATACGTAGACGTAAGCGACGGCGTTTCGGTCTCGTCGGGTCTCGCCCCCATAACTACCGTCCCTCAACGACAAGTACAAGCGGTCGTCCCCGTGTGGGCTATACCCTCAAACGCCGTTGTGCCCGGAACGTTGATCATGGTTCCGCCCATGGCCTCAATTGCCGGACCTTCAAACCAGCCTCACATATTCACATTCCCAGCCACGGCGACGCCTCTAATCAACGTCTCGGCGAGGCCGATATCGTCCTTTGTCTCCTCCATGGCCAATACACCCGCGAACGTTCAAATCCAACCCAACTCAACCACTTCTTGTCCAAGCTCGGCTACTTCTATGACGAGCAGTAAAACTATAACTTCAACCACTCAGATGCTAAGAGACTTTTCGCTTGAGATTTACGATAAACAGGAGCTCCCGCTCATGCCTCGCCCTTCCAAACGCTGAGACAACAGAAAGTGCCCTTTTTTTCGTTCATGGAGCCTCACATGCACACGTGAGGGAGTGCTAAAGGTGGGGGGACCACAAGTAGCAGTGGGGTCAGAGGAAGACTTTAAGCGAAGTGGTGCTGCTCCGTGGACCGTGCAACGGGATAAGGAGGTACGAGTTTTTGGGGGGAGGGGGGCCACTTTCATTCATGTGACGGTGGGGGAGGGAGGCGCAGGCCCCAAGTGGTGGGGGAGAGTCTTCGCACTTTTTCCGATGCAAGCATGGCGGTCCCTACACCTACTGCTGAGGGTTTTTGTGGTCCGATCGAGAATGGTGGGGCACAGTTGCTTTATCTCTGCAACACGTGCAGTCCCTTATGGCCGAGGGCCCCAAGCAAAGTGACGTGGGTTAAAAGCTTCTTTGTAGATGGTGGTGGTGAATCTGATGTTGGGTTTCCATACGGAAAAGTAGTGTAAATTGCAATCGGCAAATGTTGTAAGGTGGAGTCGGCGGCTAAGCTAAGAATCTTCCACTCCTTTAATTATCATTTTTACTTTTTGAAATGCATATATTTGTATGAGACTGAGAGAATGGGGTTTTCCTTTGCTTTAAAAAAGAAGTAGATATAAAAATAATAAAATAAAATCAGAGTGGGGGAATGGTGGGATAGGTGAAATAGTTAGTTAGGCCATGTATGGTTAGGAAAACATCATGTTTGGTGTGCACGATGAGATGGAGATGCCTCGTCTCGTCTCGTCTCGTCTCGTGAATCCCCTAAGCTAAAGCTAAAAGAAGCGGGTCAGGTCCATTCTGGCTGGGTTACATAGTCTGGTCCATACTATTGGTGGTCCACGTGTGCGGTACATATTGTGGGTTGGTTCATGTTTTGAATGTGATGGTGGGCCCAATGGCCCCCCACCCTCCATCTGCAAAATTTTATTACGCAATACCCAACCTTTTCACCTTTTTTTTTTGTGGCCTTTTATAATATCTTCCTTCTTACGAGACTTTTTGATTAATATTCCCACGACAATCGTCGGCTAATGAAATTCCTGCTATTTTTTTTTAACAAAAAAAAAAAAAACAAATTTCAATAATTTTGCCCACATTTTTCAGTGTAGTACTAATGGATTTTATTATTGAAACTAATTGGCATACTATATTACTTGAATTTGATAGCTTAGAAGGCCGATTATAATCTTAAATTCTTAATACAAAGACATGAAAATTTATTTACAGATGATATTATATATTTTAAAGGAAACAAATAACCATACAAGTTGTACTTTGGTAGCAGAGAAAAGTTGGACCAATTAAAAAAATATAATTTAAATGCTGGTTCAATGAGAGCGATGACCCATTTGTTATAGCCGAGTGTGTGGAGATGCTGACCGCCATTTACTGTGGCCGCTTTTTCAGCCTTAATATTTGGGTGGGACCTGTAGCTTTTTGGCCCATTTAGTGAGGTTGGGGACCCAACTCGGTTTTTTTGGGTGGGGTTCCATTACATTTGCATGTGCATCTTTCTTATCCAATTGATTACGTCAAACCATATGTTATATATTTACTTGTTTTCTTTCTCAACTTTTTCCTTTCGTCCAAAACTTCAAAAATCTGCAAAAGATGTTATCTATGGATGCCATTAAAACACGAGCTGCTGCTTCTTCTTCTTCTTTGGAAACACACTGTCAAGGTGCTCTGAACAGTATACTAACACAAGATGAGGTGAGAGAGATGCAAGAAAAAATACCACATATCATCATGGGTTTCAAACAGAGGACAAATACATGTCAAGATTCTACTTGCTCCTACTCTTTAGTTTTCATTCTCATCAATATTTTGTAGCAAGTAGTAGGAGGATGCAATCTGCTCAGATGGTTAAATTCTCCTGAATGGCAAGAAAGGAACCCACAATACTTCCTCCAACATCTGGGAAAGTTTCACATCCGGGAAGGGGCCTCACCTTGCCCTTATGATCAACTTCAACTGGGTACTTCAATAGGTGGCCCCTCATCTCCGTCACCTCATCAGCAGCAAATTGTTTCCAGTTCATCTCTCCCAGTGATCTAACTTTTCTAACGCATTCCAGAGACTCTGGTTGTGTGAAGCAGTCCTCAATACCTCCAGTATGCTCCGCCCATAATGACATCCTGTATCCATAAATCTGCAAAGTACATATTCATACATGAAATAGCAAGTCAGTTTTAACTGGCATCATGTATCCATGCGTGAAAATTGTTCAGATCCCTTAGAGAGTTCTGGAATGATCTCTACCGTTTTCATTATTTTTGTGGCAGTACCACCTTTCTTGGTTGCATTCAGTCCAATCAAAGAAACTTTAGAAGTACCTTCTTTTTTGTGTTTAAGTAAAAATCCAGAAAAGTTAGGTGTTTACTGTAGGACGTGTATTCACTAATCATTTTCACCACTTTAACTTTTTCAATGTGTACTGGTGAAGGTTGTCTCAACAAGGAAAATTTGAGAAACGTCTTGAAGTTAATTACACCGATGCATTATGCACCTTTTTAGGAAACCAGATCAACCTGTCTAAAGATTGAAGCTTGCTCGGTTGGCTTTTTGGATGTAGCCTTCTTGTCTATCACGTGACTTTAATCAGTAAGGATTATTTTAAATTTAAGAGGTTGGTATTTATATTTTGGACACAAGAAATTGAAAAATGTTAAGCCATTCCCGGTTTGTTTCCAGAAAATTTTCAGTAACATGCACAGCTGCAAATGACAAGTCAAAGGTAAACCTAACTTATGGGGCCGAGGATACATAAGCTTTACACGGTAATGAGGAGAGATGCATGTGATTCTCCAAGATAATTTTTCTTGTGTAGGGCTTGGGGGGGAGGGATATCAATATATTTTATTTTATAAGAAAAAGGGAAGGATATCAATATTCGAGAAAAACATATTACTTAAATTTTAAATGCTCAACCTCTTTTTTCCTAATATAGTCTCTATTATGTGAATAAACTACCACTGGCGATCCTCTGTATGATCAGATAGATCCTTAATTAACTAGAGTTACCTGTCCGAGCGGATTAGAAGCTTTTCTTGCCCAAGTATGATGAGGTTGATATGCTCCCATTGCAATCTCAGTGTCCCTTGTGCCCTCCATGGAGCGCTGGTTGATGTTTGCAGAACCCAATATTACATATTCATCATCGACTATCATGCCCTTTGAATGAACATAAATCATAAATCGTCGACTTTTTTTGCTCAGTGCCTGGGAACAAGATACAGCACATATAAGTACATTTATTGCATAAAAATTGCACCTGAGCAACCAGAGGAACTACAATAAGGAACCTTTGAAAGTTCAGAAGAGTATCTAGAGTTTGAAACCTAATCCTGTCAAAAGTTTAAGGAACACAAGCGCGTGCATGCAAAGCATCACGCAGAATCAGGCTGAAGAACTAATCACTTCCAGAAGTAAAGAGAAGACACCTGAGGAGAGCTAGCTGCAGTATGACCCCCAGAGGAAGTGGTGTCATAACCGTCTATGGCCTCACGATTGCCAAGACAAAAGAAGTTCAGATAGTCTTGTGGTGAAAATGCGCCCTCAAGCCCAGCCTCCTCCAAAGCCTTGTAGATAGTCTCATACATCATTTGCATTGTTTTGTTCTGTAACAATTTATGATAACTCCAGATCAACAAAATGCACTAGTCAGTCACTAAAAATTCGCCAGATTTTAGCAGATTATTGGGCCAATTATTGAAGGGTCAATTGTGATGTTAAATACGTTTCTATATCATCAAAAATGAGTTCTCCATTGTAAAAGATGAGCAGAAATGGCCCCTGTAAACCCTTTGCCAAATAAAGCTTTTGCCACAAAATAATCAATCTTTTATATCGAAATGCTACATACAAACAACTCAATTCCAATTGAGTCCATGCTTTAGTCTCTCACTTTATCAAGATTGAGTCATAGAATTCAATGGGAATAATAAATTTGGTGCTCTGGTGGAACTTGTACTTTCTAGAACCTCTGGCAGTCGTATACATTAAAAGCACCAGAGCCACATTTTTGGCAGAAAAGATAAAAAGAAAAAGGAGACACTATAGAAGACTTTTGCAGAAACCCAATATTCTCTCAGTGTGCTCATATTGGAAGTTTCAGATAACCTCATTGAACCCCCAAGCCCAGCTACCCCGTTCCTCCAAAGAAAATAATCTTAAATGACCAAATTGTAAGCTTCCTCATACAAACATATAAAAGTTTCATGTTGCTGGGAAAGAACAAGAACTGAAAATCACCCTAAAAGGCACTGAAATCATTTTAAGCTGAATTGCTACAAAGGAGGATATTCCTAAAAAGCTTTCCACTGCAAAGCATAAGATAATGAAAGAGAAACAGAAAAAACTGCAAAAAGACTTATCACTAGGCTTCTATGTCATGCGGAGCTTTGAAGCACAACAGCATGGCAGAGCATTTACTGACTGAACATGGTTTCAGTTTCAAAATTCCTAATTGGGGCTTACCTGCCAAAATAGAATTCTTTGAGTAGCAGCACCAGTAGGAACACCTTCTGGCCACATTGGGATAACTATATATACGGAAAATCTCTCATTTGCTCTAATTTTATCGGCAATCTTAAGGGCAATTTCCATTGGGATCAAATTGTTAGCACCTGCATTAAACAAACCAAACAAGACAATGAAATTATAAGACACCTTTTTATTGCCACACTAACTCTCCAAGTGTTTCCTGAGAAGACAATAACACGAATGTGCAGATGTGTATGGTGGTGCAGCAGGTTAACATACCGTCAAATTCTAATATCTAAAAGTACTATATGGTTCCAATCATTTTGACTATTGAAGCCCATCACTGGCGTTTTGATACACTACATGTCAAAACCATAATGACTTCAATTAAAGTGCATTCTTGACTATATCACTGTTCTTTATGCTTCATCTTTCCTTGATACTCGTGGAAGTTCTCTAATTATTGACATTCCTTCTAGTACAGTAGTACTACCATGATCAGAAGAAGTTTTCCCATTCTGATGGTGCTTGAGTTCAACGTCTAGTCCATCTAATAAACTGAAAATCCTTTGATTTTTTAAACAGATTAAGCGCCCTTTTAAGGGGTATCTGTAAAATACATGCATAAGTGAAACCTGATGCCACAATGGAGATGTAGGTACATATGAGTATAGATTTCTTTCATTTGATGTGTTGGCAGTTTTTCAAGTAGGTAACATGTCTTATGATTTTGCTCACCACAAATGAAAGTTTTCCAATAAAATTAGGGCTTTGACCTCTTTATAATAATAAATACATAAATAAATGGAATATAGGTTACTTTTTATTTGAATCTCACATAAGCACAGCCAATTTTTAGACGCAACTGAAAATCCAATGTTCCATGATGATATAACTGATTATTTATTTTAGCCCCAGACAACTGCAAAGCTTATGTCTGTTCATGTTGAATGTGGACATAATGAAGTTTCAGGTTAGGTCCTTACAGCAACAAATTCCAGCAACATATAAAACAATTTATACTCTAAATATCATAGAGATCAACATGATCTCTTGTTAAATTTATAATGTCCTCACCTACATCTTTATTTGAACTCCAATTGTACGAAGATCCAATGAAATACTGATTCTCTATATAAATGAAATGCTGCGCAGCACGAATGGCCTTAACATATGCCGTGTGTATGCTCATGTCAATCAGCACATTCTTCCCACACACCAGGTTCTGGTACAATCAAGTAATTAAATAAATTCCAGACATTCCCCAGAGGGTTTATAGATTGAAATCAGCAAAAAGATAAACTAACCATTAAGGGATGTTTGGAAACAATTTTCATCTCATCTCATCTCATCCCATCCCATCCCATCTCATTTACTTCCCAAACATCATTGAAACACAAACACTTCTAAACTAATCATTACAACTTTTCCAAACTAATCATTACAAACTTCCCAAAATTCCAAACAAAAAACAATTCAACTTTTTCAAATCCCAAAACAAAAATTATATTCTAACAATATTTTAACTTTATAATGTTTTTTATTCAATTTTTCTCTCTCCTTTCCCTAAACCCAATAAATGCTTAACTCAAACTATCACACTACCATTCACAAACCATCTTACTACTATTCACAAAATTCTCATCTCATCTCATTCCCCAAGCATCCTTCTTATTTCACCTTACCTTGGCTGGGGCTTCTTTTGGATCCTTTGGGAAGCCACTAACAGAATTGGAATCAATGGAACGAAAAATCTGAATTTGCACAGAAAATGAATAAGATAATTTCATCAATAAGCAAATAAAAATTACCAGAACAAATTGAAAAATCAATGGTTCTTTTCCTCCCAAACCAAGGCCCTCAGAGCAATTACAACAATTAATTTAGACCATCTGACCTGAACATGCCAAGCTTCTGGATCATTCTCACTAGTGCAAGGAACATTAGACAGTCCAACAATGTCTGGAATTCTTTCTAACCTGAGCAAGGCATCATCATATGACATTTTGAGTTTTTTAATCCCATGAGGTTTTGCAGCCTTTAACCAGCGTTCCTCGAAGTTGGTCAGAACGTCATATGCCGCTGGACCATCAATTCTAGAGTGCAAATCATGCCATGGCTCTCGTGGACAACCATCAACATTACCCTGTCAACATAAACGATATGCAATAAAAGAACAGTGATGATTACCTCGAAGGCAATTATACATCAACATAACAGTTCCTTGGCCTTTTATCTGAGATTATTTGAGTTTGCTCCTTGAATCCAACCACATCTACGGCTTCATTTTCAAGTCATTCGTTCTAGTTTTTTCTTTTATTGTTGGGAGGAGGGCTGCAGGGAAGGATAAGGAGCACGAGAGACTGGGTAATCAACTGCACTAAGACTTATACTTTTGTATCTATAACTGAGTAAAATAAGCTCAAAAAGAAACCATAGGATCTACATACACTTTTTGAGACTTCGTGTACCTCATAATGTCACCTCAAGAACTAACAGATATGGACAGTATTAATAGCCCTTATAAATCAACACACATTAAATCTCAAGCTTTTGTGAAGTTCCATGTATTAATAACAATATATTTTGATTTGAAGTAATATCAAATTGGGTTTTGCTATAGTCAGGACTATTATGATCCTTCCATAGTAGTTTTGTACAAATCACCTTTCCTTACATAATGTCAGGGAGGGGAGGGGAGGAGTGGGGCAGGAGTTGTATCAAACAAGCAATATGGTACTGCTGCACTGTTAAAGCTATTAACAGCTGTTCAACAACATAGGACGCCGTGGTTGTGGGCTAAGAGATTACCGTGTAAGTAGGGTTGTGATAGTCTTCCTTATGCACTGTTTGGAGAGTTCGAAATATTGGATGCTGTGGAGTATCATATCGGCCATCACATAAATCAAGTCCTCCAACAAAAGCTATTATCTTCCTTCTATTGTTGCCAGCATCGGAATCCACAATTACAGTTTTTTGATGGTGTGTATAGATTGTTTCGACTTCCTGATAATACAAGACGGAAGAAGAATTTCAAATTTCCACAACAGCTCACAATCAAACAAAATTTAGTTGTGGGTAAGCATGTGTGTGTTTAAACAACATGTTTTCATGGGCTCTCAACTATAAGCAGGGAAAGGTTATGTTTCGAAAATTGGCCCCTGCATTACTAGACAATATTTTTGACAGTTTGAACGGTAAGTACTGGCAATGCCACTGGATTCAATGTCTACTTTAAGCAGTAAATTTTCATGCTAAAGTCTTAGTTTCTAAACTCACCAAATCAAACACCTCATAGTAATGTTCATTTCAGGCACCAAACCTGGGCTAGGGTCAGTGAACATATGGTCAACGCCAAATTTAGCAATCATTAACTAACATGAATGTAGGACAAGCTTTTCCCCCCTCATGGATAGAATGTAGGATGCGGCATTAATTTTGGTCAAGATTCCGATGATCTAGGAGTTCTAAGAAATAGTATAAAAGAAATTAAAAACTGATGTAGAAAATTGCTGAGAATTATATCATGTACGAAAGAGAATCCATTCCCCCCCTCCCCCACCCCAAAAAAAAAAAAAAGCATTTACATCTTACTCTTTGCTTGATCCAACTATGTCGCTTTCCAGCAATGCGGGGACAAAGAAGCACTTGCACAGAAGAGTTCTTAAAGAAACGACGAGTTTCCTCATCATGGGTTTGCATGATTCCATCCTGCATATAGTGACGCTTACTAAGAATGCATCTAACAAAAACCTATTAAGGTGCCATGGAATCGAAACCCAGAAATCATGGATTAGGACTCATGCTATCAAGCTCTACCTAAGAACTAAAAATAAAGCATATATAAAAATTACAGGTGAATACAAGCATCAACATGCGCCAAAAGCATGCCGTATTGCCATGTAGCGCATTTTTGTAGAATATTATATTCAAACTCCAAGTTAGGCCAAGAACTAGATTGCATTCTAATAGTTGGTTTGATTACAACTAAATTATATATTTTGATAAGAATGATCAAGAAACTAGGGCATATGCTACAATGAGATGCCATAATATTTCTCAAGGGAAGTTACTCACTGCTTTATAACCCAAAATGTTCCTCGAGGTCGGATCATCCCAGATAAGAAGCAACACTCTTACTCCTTCCTGGGACTTGGACTTCAGAAGATCTCCCAGCGTGAAATTTGAAGCTTGATCAGCATCCCGAATCAGTTTAACTTTGTGCCACACAGACCAACCTGTAATGTAAATCAAACGACGGGCCTGGCGTATTGCATAAAAAATGTCATGCCAGCACTTTCCATGCACAAAGTGCATCCCTCCATCGAGCTTCAGGTTTGGAAGGGATCCATCTGGAACATGGGCATCTTGATAAAGCGTTACCGTTCCACTTTTCCTGAGAGGAAAGTATGTTCCAGGAACTCCGTGATAATCAGGGCCTGCCCCCACTCCTTGATGATAAATGCTCAATTTTTCAATTGGAGTGTACTGAATCGAAAGCTTCAAGGCTGCTCCGGGATTACAAGGCTTCCCGCTACCATTCAAGATTGGGAAGGTTCCTTCAACCTTTACCCCCGAATATATCTGTTCCACGGGAATTGCCACGACTCCCATAAGCTGTGACCCCACCACATCACTATCTTTAACCACAAAATGCACTTCAGCGGCGCAATGTGCGACAGGAGCATAGAAATGTTGCTTCCAAACAGGATTTTCGCTATTACTAATCACAAAAGTCCTGCCAATTACAGCATTCGATACTGATAGTGAAACATATGGATCACTGGTGATCTTATTATCCGTGTGGACTTCAACTTCATTGTTTGCATTCCCTGGAAATTTCGTAAAAACATCCCCCAAAGTTCTATGGAACATGTCCATATTCGGAAGATTTTCCGCATGGTAAACCCAAATATCTAAATTCCCGTGTAAGAGCAACACCTTCAAAGATCCTTTATTCTGCTGTGGCACAATCTGCAAGGACTGACTATGCTGCGACCCATCGAATGAGCTCAAGTGGCCGTAAGCAGAATGTTCAGATGAATCAATCTGACTTGAATAAGAACCGTCCGAAGTACTCGAAAACGAGTGACCAGGATAGCCATAAAAGTCCCCAGGCCTATCGTACCTCGTACTAGAAGGGGCACTCGTCAATGGTGGCACTGAAGGAGCAGGGGGTGAAGCCGGGGCAGTAGGGTGATTATCATACAAATGCACATTGCTCAAAAGATTATCCAAAGGTGCGTAAGCAGAAGTGTGAGAAACAGTGGAATAATTAACACCATCCACATTAACGGATGATCCAATTCCTATAGAACTTGAACTATGCTGCTGGTGATAGTTGGAGAAGCTATCGGCACGAGAAGGGACTTGAAGTGGGATTTCGGGAGATGGGTATGGGCCGGATTGTTGATAATGGTAAGGAGAAGAGCCATATTGAAAACTACTATGGTCTTGAAGGGTTAGATGAGGAGCACTCTCGGAAATTGGAGCATGTGGATATGGGTATGGATGGGGAGGAGGCGGAGGAGGATGGTGATGATGGTCTAAAGGGCCAGAATGGGAGGTCGAATCCGGCGGCGGGTATGCATAAGGGTAAGAATGAGCGGAATCATATGGGTAGGGATAAGGAGGGGGATGATATGGATCTGGACTTGGTGGTGGGTATGGAGGAGGAGGGTATGCATAGGGATTGTGGTTTGGGTATGAAGATGATGATGACGACGACGATGAACCGTAATTATCCATTAACAAACACTAATTTGGTTCTTTATGATGATAATTGAATGAATAATCGCTCATGAACAGTAATTAACAATACTATTACAGAGCATGTCAGATGCATCCCTTCCGAGGACAATTTTGATGTCCATATATTGGACCTTGATGAAATATATATCCAACAAGCTAAGATGTATATAGAAAACAAAGCAATAACAGAGGCAGAGTGAAAGAGACAGGAATAATCTTTTGCTGATTGGATACAGGCGCAAAAGATTGTATATTTAACGAACAGAGCAAAAGATGCAGAGAGGAACAAACGATGTTAGAATTTGATAGCTCAGATAAAAAAAAGAGTTCGAATCTTAGTGACAAAGATCAACCAAAAATAAAGCTCAAAAGGGAATTTTGGTCAGAGAAATCGTAGAGGGAAAGATAACAAGTGGGGTACCTTTCAAGGTTTGATCATCCAAAAAGATGAATGAAAACACAAAATTGATTTGGAATCTTCGAAAAAGAAAGAAGAAGAAGGCAGATTGGAATTTGGAACTTGCCACCCGGAAATGTTCCTCGTGTTAACAACCCCGTGAAAAGGCGACACCGACATCCGGTTGCCATTGATTTCAATCCCACGTGGAAGTATTTCACTGGAGCAGCTGAGGTACGTTTGGATAAGTATTCTTCTTTGCCCGTTTCTTTCGACTCCCACTCGAGCACGAAAAAGAATGTTGCAGACATTAGCGGGTCCCGTGTTGAAGATTACTCTATTCTTCAAATTTCGTAAGCATAATAACTTGGTAAATCTTTTTCCGTCCCGTCTAGATTTTCAACCTTCAATTTTAATAGTCACAACTCACAAGTCAACAACTTTCTTCCCTCTTTCATAAAAAATACATTTTTATTAGTCGATTTGGTATTTCAAACCTCTCTGTGATTTGAACATTATCAAGTTATACATAAAAGCTTTTGCTGAATTTCGCCTCTGATCTCTTCTTCAAGTACCTCCAGCAGCTTAAAAGCTGTACTAATCTCTAAATTACTGCCAAGTTACTGCTATTGGACTTCTAACAATATACACTTCTGATATCCAAATTAGGGACGAGAAAGAGAACTTAGTCCGAAGTTCTGTTCTTCTTCTTCCCGATGCAGTAAACCTCACATTGTAACTTAACTGCTCACCCAATTTTTGGTCTGAGAGACATAGGCTCCGCCATCACTGATACTCCATCCACTTGCACCACATAAGTACTCCTCGGGGTACCAACATTCGTCACTGTCCTCTTGTACGTAACATGGATGTTGGGGGCTGCTTTTTTTATCCAGAACCATGAACTGAATTTTCAGGAAAAGTGGAAGTCCCCCCTCGTCACTAAGGTTTTGTTTGGAAGTTGAGTTCATCTCAATTTATCATTACAATTTTTTCAAATCTTAACATAAAATATAATAAATAATTCAACTTTTTCAAATCCTAAAATAATAATAATAATAAACAATAATATTCTAATAATATTTTATTATCTCAACTCAACTCAACTCACTTCAATATTCAAACCCACCATAAGAATGGCCAGGCCGTCCCGATTTTGGGAGACAATGACACGATGATTCTACGAGTGGGCTTCGCAGATAATGAATTGGTTTATGGATTTGTGCGTGGGTGTGATTAGTGGCGGAATCAGAAATTTGTTATAGAGAGGATCAAGTAAAGTTAAAATTATAATAAAATATTTTTTATTTTATTTTTGAGTCAAAATAATTTATAAGATCAAAATAATTTTATAGAGGAAATTAAGATAACGTTTTAGAAAGAAAATTAACACAATATAAAATAATATAATCTTATTAAATCATTAAAAGACTAATATAAATTTTTTTTTTCAAACTTTAGGGGGGGCCATAGCCCCCTCCGCCCCTGTGTAGGTCCGCCACTGGGTGTGATGGAGCCTCTGTCGGTGGCGATCTGGGTTTAATGCATGCAGATGCTTTCATTCCGAGCCAAACCCCCAATTAAATAGAAGAATTCTGGGCATCAGCCCGTAGCAGCAGCACACTTGCGTGCTGTGTTTTTTTTTTTTTTACACTCAATTCAGTGGAGTGTGTGATAAATAGTAAGCTGATGTAAATATTTTTTCAATTAAATATTAGTGCTCCTTTAATTTAGGCGAACCATATAATAATTAATGGAGCTTTTGTGTCATGACCATACATATGCTCCTATCATCAACACCACCGGCAACGACATTGCCGGCTCTGGCACTCTCAATATTTTATCGGAAACAATTAATTATGTTGGTAGTTTTTTGGGTTAATTTTTTTTTTATATACAAATTTGAAAATCTTATTAGAAAGCAAAGGCAATGAAAAAAATTGTTTATCTTTCTTTTTCTTTTGCTGATCTCGTTTCTCTTGATTTATCATTTTAAGGTTACAATATGTATAAGAGAAATATTATTTTATCTTTCTATTTTGTCCACTCTATTTGACCGTTAATTTTTTTTTAATTTAATAATTAAGAAAATAATTTTAAATATATTAATATATTTTTAAAAAAAATTTAAATATATTAAAAAAAAATTACACTAAATAATATGTCCAGCGATCGGAGCGGCATAGTAGCCGCACCCTATATATATAAAGTGTAAAGAATACATGCCTGTTTCAAAAATAAATAAAAATACATGCCAAAAAGTTCATTTATGACGGCTGGCATTTAAACACAATTAACGTAAACTACCCCACTAGACACGGATAAGATGGCCCAATCATTTCGGAAAGGCCAGCACCCACTAGGTTTTGGTAATTGATATGAAGGCTGAAGCTACATAACTAATGAGCAATTATACCCTCACAACATATAATATGTTTTATAATATATTTTATAATACATTTTCAAGTGATGAATGTTATTTTTTATAAAGTATTTTATTAAATTATCTTTTATTTTAAAATATAATTATAATATATTATGAAAAATTATCATAATTAATTATTCATCCTTCACTGTTTATTATTTCTTTCCTTTCAAAGGCTGATCTACTCGAATTCGAGTGTTATTTAAAGTCTATAAATAATTAGAAAAATACTATTTTATCTACTCAATTTGCTCTCTCATTTTGACACTTTATGTATTTTAATTTTTTAATTTTTTAATTTATTTAATAATTAAAAAACTGACTATTAGTATATTATTATTTTTTTATAATTTTTAAAAATGTTTTAAAATAATAAAAAAATATTTAAAAAAAATAAAAAAGCAAATTTAAGGAATGGTGCTACTCAGCCGATCAAATAATTATTGTCATGGCCCTCGTAGAGGCCAGAAGTATGGATGTTTTCTCTCAACAGATGTGTGATTTGAGGCTGCTGAGTGAAAAAACTCTTCTACTAACTCTGATCACTAGATAAATAATCTACATACGCAAGTACTCCAAATTCGAGTCTTAATATTTTTCCATTCATTTGCATAATGATATTAATATATGACATATATGTTTTTCAAAATATAATCAAGCAAATATTACAACAGTACGTACAAAGCATTTCTCTATTAAAAAAAAGCACACAGGCTACATGCATGTTTATATACGTGCATAATGACACTACTGCATCTTCGCCTGTTGGTTTTGAATATGAGTACTGATCTTTTGTGGACTGTAAATGACAATAGGGCTTCTTACAATGTGACGGGAGCTTTTCCAAACAAGTGAACCTGAAACCATTTGCCCACTCGACATTGGTTTTGCCTTCACGACAACCTTGAAGCTCCGAATCTGCAAGACGTGAGAGAAGGAGAGACTCTCGGGCTTGACTGTGATTTGAACTCCCTTGGGAGCTTTAATGGTGGCATTATAGATGGCCAGAGCAGGGCCGACGTTGGTGACTCTTCTCCGGAAAACACTTGTCGTTTGTTGTTGGTTGTTTTTCAAGCTAAGCTGCATGGTGGGATAGTTGAGAGCATCATAGCCAATTCCAGGAAGCAATTTGGGGCAGTTGACGGATTTTGAACCGGCTAGGGTTGCCACAGAGGATGCATTATACCCCTCGTGGCATAAGAATTGGATGTAAGTCTGTTCATCCATGTCATAAACTAAGCCGGGGCTCACAGCCCGAGTTGGGCTCACTTGGCCGGAACCAAAGGCAAATTCTGCTTCGTTGTTCACCCTACGGCTCATTGGTTTAGCTTGACAAGTGACAAAGATTCCATGGAATTAGTGTCAACCAGCGTGAAGGAGGTACATTTAAGCGTTAAAGATAATTCTAGCTAGAAGGGATGGAGAAAAGCCAATCTTCCTATAGAAGTGGATTTTGAAGCACACAAAGATCGATAGCGCCCAGCTTGGAGTCATATGCTAATTAAAGGTTAAAACCAAAAATAGCAAACGGTATCCTCTTGTTACCTGTGGTCAAGATGGCAGATTTGATTGCAGCTGGAGTCCAATTTGGGTGGAATGACTTTACATAGGCAGCTACTCCGGCAACGTGAGGACATGCCATGGAAGTTCCAGACATGATGGAAAATTCTGAAAATTGGGTGTCACCTTTCAACCCGGTGAGCGACTTCATAAGCGTGTAAGCTGCCAAGATGTCAACACCGGGTGCTGCAATATCTGGCTGTAAAGAAAACATGCCCACTTTTTTTTAAGTGCTGGGTTTTACATGCAACAGCCAAGCTGAAAGTAGAAGGGTTATAACTATTCTGGATGAACCAGTACTACTAAAATGTATACCTTGAGGAGGCGTTGCGATCCCGGACTTGGACCCCGAGATGAAAATGAAGCGACAAATGGAGCAGGCTCTTTTTTTCTTTCATGGGTCTTGTATATCACGGCTGATGGCGATCTGCATTGAACACAAAATAAGTCATTAATTTACTTCCTCTTATCCGTGAATATCATCACTGATTATCTATCTGACGTTTTTCATAAAACTCGTACATGGCTGGTCGATCGGGCTCAAGACTTGGTCAGTACTGATATAGGAGATATATAATGCAGGCAAGGTTGGAGTGCAACGATACTCGTAAGAATTTTTTTTCCTCCAATAAATGTTGAATTTGCTATCAGCACCGTATATGAAGTAAAAACATTCTCTCAAATAGCCAAGGGGTATTAAAATATCACCTCGTGGAATGTATGTAATCGTCGATGAATTCTCCTATGGTTCCATTTACCATGGTTGCTGGCGCCATGAAAATTTGGGCAGCATCAAGAAATCGATCAGTTTCAACTATAGTGCCAACCCCACCAATTCCTCTGACAACAGAGTCAGTACCCCAGGTTCCTAATTTGCAATAAACAAGCCTATCCTTTACTTTGATAGGGTCCAATGTGTCTTCAACACAGAACCTGTCACATTAATACGAGAAGGTTATACATTGTAATCATTATTTTTTTGTGAAATTTTCCACTCACTGCTGCTCCATGAACCCAAAAACAAACGTACCTCGCGTCCTCCTTGCTTGCAGAGTCTCGGGCCGCATCGGCCCCACTAATAAGAGGGTATAATTCCTGCTTTGGATTGAATGTGCTCACGCCAAGCCCCTGCGTGAACATGCAAGTTTCACATATCAGTAATTAATTTAGAGAAGTGATAGTTGAGTATATAAGATTCGTACAATCACTTTAAAAAAAATAATAAATACGAAATTTATATAAAAAAATTAATTTTTTAATAATAGATCTCATTTTTTTTTTAAACGATTGTATGTTACTTATATATTTTACGACTGTATGTAATATTACTTATTAATTTATGTACCCCACGCACAAACCCTAGCTATTTATACAATCTGATCATGAAATCCTGTCTGCAGTCAGATCTTACGTATTACTGATCAACTTTTTATGTAATGAACAAATTCGAAACCACAATGCTTGCAAGTATATATAGATTTTAAAAGCATAGTCCACTAATTAAGTAGAGTTTTCAAATCATAATCGATCTGGTCATTTGTAAACAGATATATTATTACTAACAACGTCGTACATGGTGAGTACTACCCATGTTGCTATTTCAATACTTTTCGCAATACCCGTACTTAATATCATGTCATAAAGGTAAAAATCTTAATATAACAGCGTTCATGATGCGAAAATCTATAACTTACTAAGATGTTCTTTCCATTTCCCAAATGAACTTTGCTTCTAAACTCCCTATCAATGCCGCTAGCTGCCACGGTCAGAATCCAAGGTGCATCATTCACCACACTACCGAGAATTCCATCATTTCCAGCGGAGGCGACGGTGAGGATTCCTTTCTGCATGGCATGAAATGCACCGACTGATATAGAGTCAGATATGTAATCTGGAGACCCTCCACCAATAGAGATCGAGATAACGTCCACCCCATCATGTATCGCAGCATCAAAAGCAGCAAGTATATCCATATCGGCGCAACCAGAGCTGGCCCAACAGACCTTGTACATGGCCACCCTAGCCGAGGGAACTGCACCACGGGCGGTACCATTGGCAAGCCCAAAGAGGCTTGCATTTGTAACTAGGTTACCGGCCAATGTTGACGACGTGTGCGTTCCATGTCCGTCAACATCAACCGGAGACAAAATGTCGGCGGGATCAGGTTTGGCATCGGACTTGAAGTACCTGGCACCTATGATCTTGCTTCGAGTACCCAAAAGGGGTGACAAACAAGAGAGAACACATGAGGTTAGCCCATGCATGCAATTGATCCTACGTACGTTAAAAGAGATTTCAACGAATATTTTAGAAACATATAAATTAGATGGCAAACAAAGAATGAAAATGCTGTTTTCCGTCCATTTCAAGATGAAAAATTGTTACTATTCACCACCTCATATCCTATTCAAAAACACTGATCATATACTCGATGGAAAACAATCTCACACTCTATAAAAAAATTATAAGTACGGAATGTGAGAATAAATAATAACAAATACAGAGTAAATCCCTTTTAAGAAACACAACTTTTACTTGACCATTGAATTCATTAACTCGAAAAGGAGTTAGTCATGAATCATGATATATAAATATTTATGAATCAAAAGAATATAGAATTTGTTATTATAATTATATATGATCGTTTCCGCGTCCGGATTATAGGCATATCTGTTTCGAATATGCATGGAGAGGATTTTACTTGTTGCATCCTGAGAATTTGGCAAATTGGCCACAAGTACTTCCTTTCCATTTTGCTGGTGGGGGACCGAACCCGTCATCCTTAAAGCTTTCAGACTGTGGAGTAATCCCTGGCACATGAAATGGCATCACTTTAATTTTGTTACTACAAATAACTCCACCAAAATAATTTAAAATTAAAAAAAAAAATGAAGACCAACCTGTATCAAATAGACCCACAATTATATCACTCTCCATTCTCAATTTTCTCCTTGCGGTTAGAGGTAACCCAATAAAGTCCCATGATTTCGTTGTGTGTAGCTTGTGATACCGATTCGGAATCACCGATAACACCTCTTCCATTCCTATAATTCACAACAACGTTAATTGATCAGTTTTTTTTTTTTTTATAAGTATTCAGTTAATTAATATATAAACCCATATATATGTTTGAGTGCAAATAAATAAAAGTGAGTAAAATATCTTAAAAATAGAAGTACTAGATCCATAAAGAAATCTCACAAAAATAAATTCACAAATTAATGTAATTTCATGTAATTGTCAAATCTATTTTACGAAATAAAAAAAAAAAAAACTTTACAATCTGATCACGAATATATCAAGTTACATCAATTATAAATTTATTTTTGTAAAATCTCTATATAATAAAGCAATTGATCTCTTAATTAAAATGATGGAGCTTCACATACTCGACAACTTTTCAGCTTCATCTGCAGTTAGCTTTGCAGCAAATGCATTGAAGCTCTTTGTATAGCTGTAGACCAGCGACTCCTTCGCATCATCGTAGCTGTTCCATATATACATATAAATTTCATGATCAGGGTCACAAAAAACCTTAGATTTTATGTTTTTATTGTCCTATAATAAGAAAGAAAATGTGTTTGGAGACTAGTTGACATGACTATCTAGCTAGTACGTCATTTATCATCATGTGCATTTGCGTGTGAAAGAGATTGGAAGAGGATGCAAACCTACCATCCTTTCAAAGACGTGAGGAGATGAATGTGCATTTGATCTGCAGAGTTTGTATTCCCTGCTGGATGATGATCTCCCAAGTAAGCGATGTAAAATCTCTGTACGTGCAGATTCCGATGAAGAATATTATATATTGCATGAAAACAATAATTACAGAACAATGTAATTAGATTAGCAATTTTCTGATACAGAATACACACCTTTTCCTCATCTCCAATTGCTCCAACAAGACTTATCAAGACCAGAAGAAAGGGAAGAAAAATCCAGAAATAAGGAGGAGTATGGATAATTAATCTCCTTCTCGACATGATCCTATGATCAGTATTGACCTGTTTCTACCTATAGCATAACACCCCCTATATATACATATACTTAGTTTCCCATGAAACTAGAAAAATGACAAGATCGAGCAGCTTAAGGATAAGGGCAATCTTGAACTTAGTGACAAGAGCAGCTCAAGGATAAGAGGCAGCTTAAGGATAAGAGCAATCTTGAACTGAACTTCAGCTAATTCGGTGGTGGCTCAGGATACTTTTGGTTGGAAACCTTAAAAGGAAGTCAAACAGAAATTCTGTTCCTGACATGATTTTGTCACTGTCTATATAGGCTTGCTTCCTTTGGAGAAACGTTCCATCTTTTTTGTTTCTTTCTCCTAAATTTACAACTTTTTACACGGGAAAATAAAAAAATAAAAAACCCATGCGAGGATCATATCTCCAATTATGCAGATGAGATGATATGTTTTATTAAAAGTTAAATAAAATATTATTATAATATAATTTTTTAATTTAGAATTTAAAAATTTTGGATGTGTAATCAAACCAGCTCTAGTCTTCTATGTTCAATTGGTGGCCCATACACCATAAAGTTGGAGTTTTACATTTTCCTTCCACAAATTTATGAATCAACTTCTCGCCTTGACATTTTCTATTTGTTTAGTTACAGAAAGCGACCCAAAAACAGAGCATCCTCTCCCAGAATTCAGAAATACACATCGTTATAATTGCACCATCTTTCTCTCAAATATCTATAGATGAGATGAGTGGCAATGGTATTATGTTGGTGAGTCGTGAAGACAAGTAGAAGTAAATGAGAAACTTTAAATAATCTCAGGCTTCTTCTGTTGTGGCTTTAATATAAATAAGATTACAAAGTTTTCCCGATCCAAACATTTTTTTACACTCATAAAGATCAGTTTAAGCTTAATTTAAAGAAAGATTTGCTTGAGAACAAAGAAATAAACCTCATAACATCATCGGGAACCTCATTTTTTCTTGAATTGCAGTTCAAGCATGCATGCCATCCATATCCGACAGCAACAAATTAAAAATAAAAATAGTCTGGTGGAAATAACTTCGCTTATATATATTTGGCATGGAGCCAATTCAATATTTATCATTCATGCACTAGATAAGGGGCGAGAACACGTGTCTCTCATCTAACATGTTCAGTTTCAATAAACTAAATCTGAACCCAAGCTGAAAACTTTTTTTTTTTTAATCAGGGTGGTAAGTATGATCCAAAAATTGCAAGCCCTTTTTTTTTCTTATGAGGTTGGTTTTTTTTTTTTTTTTTTTCACCTTTGTAATCGAGATTAGAGTGAAATGGCCGAAAAGTGTAAACTAGGCCCAGAATATAGAGACCGAAGTACGATGGCGGCCTCTCATGAATTAGCTATAGCCCAAAAGCTCAATCACTAGAAATTAATAGAAACCATTGGGTCCTCCAAGCCTAAGCCCTTTTAGATTGTCGTAAATGTAAGGTTAATGGGACAAAGAAAAACATGTTTTCCCCTCGAAAAATGATTCTCTCAGGCGCTTTTACGCACCGATAGTTGAGGTGGACTTAAATTTAATAAAACGGTGCATCGCGAGGTTGTGACTCATTTTGGGGACGCTAAGGCCAAGAGAGCGAAATAGAGATTTCCCACTCTCCCTCTCCCTCTCCTTCTCACTCTCAGACAATTTGCTAAAAAAGAATTTTGATATGGGTTTACGTTCAAGTTTTGAGATTTTCATTAGGTTTCAACCTCTTCTTATCAAAAGAAGATGACTCTGTAAGAAGAAGAAACCCAACAGCTACAAGCCCTCAAATGGTCCTTGATGGTCTCTTCTGTGAGGATGAGAGTTTTGAGGAAGAAGATGGAATCAAGGAAGAAGGGAGGAAGAATGCTGATGAGAATGAGAAAAAGCACTCACTTTTCCGTTCAGTTTTGGTAGAGAATGACATGGTTTGGGATAGAGATGGGCTTGTGTCCCTAATTATTAAAGGAGAAACTTATGTTTGTTTGAGTAGTCTGATCTGACATGGACCTTCAATGGTGGCTTGGAAAGAGACTGTGGATTGGATTTTGAGGGTTAAGGCGGACTATGGGTTCTCTACTTTGACCACTTTTCTCATTGTGAATTACCTTGATAGTTTTGCTTCTAGCTTGATGTTCCAGCGGGACAAGCCCTGGATGAGCCATCTCGCCTTATTGTTTCTGTCATTGCCGATTGTTATGAGCTATCTTCCTTCTGTATTAGCTACTGCAACAATGCTTCATGTTATTGAAGATGTTGAGCCATATAATCCCCTAGAATATCATAACCAGCTTACTAATGTTCTTAAAATCAATGAGGAAAAACTAAATTAGTGCTACAAGATTATCCATGAAATATATTAAAGCCATGGCCACAATCATAATTGAAGTAATAAGCGAAAGCATCTATCAGCACTGGGCAGCCCAAATGGCGTTATTGATGCATCTTTCAGTAATGATAGCTCTAATGACTCATGGGTTGTGGCATCATCATCCCCAGAGCCTTCTTTCAAAAGGAGCAGAACATAGGATCAACAGATGCGGTTGCCTTCACTAAACTGTGTTTATGGGTGTTCTTGGTAGACTCATTAATCTTTCATGGTCTTAATGTCTACTAGTAAACATGGTATCATAAATTTCCCTTTTTTCATATTATTGGTAGTATCTTTTTTGTAACTTGCAATTATGTTGTGTTCCATGATTTTAGTATTTCATTTTGCTGAATCTTTAAAAAAAAAAAAATGAATTAGAGAACTGAAATGTGGAGGGAGGGAGGGAGGGACGAGAATGAACGCAATGTGGCCTTTGGACACAGAGGTTGATCTTCGGAGAAAGGTTGTAAGGGAATGGATCTGGGACAAGAACAAGGAGTATGATACATGGACGCTAGTGGAGGATTCTACGAGGACGATGGTAGTGGAGTTGGATGCAGAGGATCGGAGGAGGAGCTCAGAGAGGGTGAAGTCGGCGATGCATGTAGCTCAGAATCTCAGATATACAGAAGAAGAAAGAGAATCTCAAATATATGGAAGAAGAAAAAAGATGAGGGAGTTTAACGTTTGAGTCTGACCGTTGGTTTGAATTGTTGACTGTCATAAAAGTTTGAGAAGAAAGAAGAAAGGTTTGATAGAGAATTTCTCCTATTGGATTTTTTTTTATATATATAAAAAAAAATAGCATTTGACGTAGTATTAAAATAATAATTGGTACGCGGGTTAGCACACCAACCCGCTTATACCTAGAACTAGAAGAATTGTTTCCCCTCTCTTTCTCGCCTTCCTCGAACCTCCCATATGTTGCATTCTGGAAAATGGTGCTCTCACCCAGGAGTTCAATCTATATGTTTTGAGCAATTTATTTAGGCATCGTTTAGATATAAAAAATATTTTATTTCATCTCATTTTATCATCATAATTTTTTTAAATTTTCACATAAAATATAATAAATAATTTAAGTTTTTCAAATCTCAAAATAATAATAATATTAAAAAAATATTTTAATAATATTTTATTCAATTTTAAACTTTCATATCATTTCAACTCAACTCACTATCAAAACGATATCTTAAATTACATTTTGATGTTAAAATGATATGTAAATAGTAATGACAAAATAATAAATAATAATAAATAAGTTATGAAATTACCAAACACGCCAGTATATTTTTGTTCCAAGAATATGTTCGACTACCATTCACGACTTTTCAAAAACAATTCTGCTACAAGTATCCGGCGTTGGATACTTGTTGCATAATTGTGTGACGTGACTTCACTTTTATATTATTATTTTAATAAATGAATTAAAAAAAAAAACAGGATATACCCTCCCACCATTCTTTCACATTGCTCTCAGATTCAGATTCAATCTGATTTCGCTCGCTTTGCTTTTGTGAAAATGGCGGTTGAGGCTGAGAAATGGGTGCATATTGTGAAGGTGCAGACGCCAACGAACATAGCGGTGATTAAGTACTGGGGAAAGAGGGACTAGACCCTAATCCTTCTGGTTAATGATAGCATCAGCGTCACGCTTGATCCCGATCACTCCTTGTTTTTTCTCTGCCATTTTTGGCTCTTTCTCAATTCCCTCGAAACTAATATGTGTTTGGCTGCTGAGAAAGTGGGGTGAAAGAATAATAGAAAATTTTGTTTCTTTAGTCAAACTGCTTTGTTTGATACCATACAGGACCGTTTGTTCAAAGAATAAGTGTCGAGGATGCAAAAAGATTGGAATTCGGAACGCTTAAATTACTCAGTATCTATTAATAATGATTTTTGAATCAATGAATATTGGAGTTGACTGGATTCGGTTTCATAAAAATGATTAGCTTCAAGAACCAAAAATTCAGATTTGGCTTCATGCAAACGTATAGATGTTTCTAGGTGGCCGTTATGAAGGACCTAATAAAAGAAACGAAGAGAGAGACACATCTCTAAGACTATAATTATTGTGATACCCTATATGATATGGATAAGTGTAGGTGGTGTATGAGATCCTACATTGTTTGGGAATGAGAAATTCTTGCACTTTATAAGGTTCCAATGGAGCTCCAATTGTATCATTGACTAATCCTTTTGGAGTATATGTCATGTGGTTTGGCCTTCCATTGGGGCGTTACAAATGATATCAGAGCCTATCCCAACCAGAAATGTGAAACTTGAGCCATGCCACCTACAAGGAACAGGCCCGACGAGAACGTCGAGAATTTAAGGAGAGTAGATTGTGATACCCTATATGATATGGATAAGTGTAGGTGGTGTATGAGATCCCACATTGCTTGAGAATGAGAAATTCTTGCACTTTATAAGGTTCCAATGAAGCTCCAATTGTATCATTGACTAGTCCTTTTAGAATATATATCATGTGATTTGGCCTTCCATTAGGACGTTACAATTATAGTGATTGAAGATGTATGGGAAAAAAATAAATCGTAATTTTGATCATTAACCTGATTAAAGTTTACCGTGGTGAAGCTCTTTGTGGGTGGGGATGCTCTTGGTCGTTAGCGTCTATGATGAAGATAAAGAGGAGTCTATCAGTCGAGGGTTACAAATAAAGCGCAACGTTGGGAGTATATTTGCTTCTACACGCTGCAAATATAACGTAGCCATTTCTGACGTCCATGTGGAAGCCCGTGTACGCGGCAGGTTCTCCTCCCGTATGCAAATAGAGTTTTTCTTTCAAAAATCAATCTCTCTATTAGCATCTACCCATCCAATTATTATGTGGTTTGGGTAAAATTCCTTTGACCGTAGAGTTGCCGTTGGGTCAGGGCTTCGAAATACGTTACCACCAACAACGTTTTATCATGGGCGGGGGGCAGAAAGAGAACCAATTAATTAGTACGTGCCATCACTAACCTGTGGCCATAAATAGATCCAAGTGGATCTTCCAGTTGCCTGGCGAGCAATTCATTACACCAAGAGTCCCAACCTGGCCACTACCCCACCTGGCCGACTTCAGGATAAGTTACTTATGGGTCATGGTCCCAAAAAAAATAATAATAAAGAAAAAGCCCATAATCCTATGCATATTTCATAGTAGAGCCCATAATACTCTCTATTTTAATTTTTAGATGGAGTTTTTTTTTTTTTTTTTTTTTAATTTCTAAGTAAATGTAAGCATGTTTTTCATGTCACCTATATAATAAATCTTGATTTATAAAATATGTGATATTATAACTTCTAAGCAAAATCAAATATATTATTTGAGTAGTATTGATTTACGTTGATTGATTTTTTTTTTTTTTGGTTGCTCGATGGTTTATTCGTATTAATGGTATAAAAAGTGTTATATTGTATTTTTAGACTAAGCATAAATTCTCATTTTCATATAATTTTATTGTATTCCAATTTTTTAAAATCATTATCTTAACTTAATATTTAAAATAGAAGAGAAATTAATATATATTAATTTTAAGACCTAGATTTTTTAATAAATCTCAAAGATATATCTATCTAAATTGCATCTCAAAACTTGGCCAAGATTTTAAGATAAGTTACTGAATTTTAAGCAATAATTAGATTGGATGAGGATGAGGTGTACAATCAAAGTTTGATTCTAAAAATAATAATTTTATTTGAAGATTTTTATACTACATATTATTAATTTAATTTAATTTAAAAAATAAATTTTAAAATTTAAATCATAAATTATGTAATGTGATTATTTAGTGATATAAAGTTTAAAGAATAATGCTAGGATTACTATCTTACTACTACTAATCTATTATTCTTTTTGTATTGAATTTTTTTATAATTTGTTATTTTACTTAATGATTAAAAAAGTGAGTATTAGTAAAATTATATATATTTTTTAATTTTTGATAGGGTTACAACTCTATTGCTATCCATCTACTATTTAAATGTATTTTTAGTTTTTTTATTTTGTTATCATTCTTAATCACTAAAAAAAAAATTAAAAAAATTAAAAATAATAAATAATAAATAATAATAGGATAGTAATGCTATTATTATTCCTTAAAAATATCCGAAAATGAGAGAGAGAGAGAGAGAGAGAGAGAGAGAGAGGGGAAACGAGATCCGCTCAAAGTCACGCGGCAACCATAAAACATAAAATGATGATTTTCTCGTTAACCAAACAAATAAAATCCCACCATACAGACGACACCCGTAAACCACCTCACAAGAAAAGGCACGAAACCCAAATACATCGTACCTAGCGATTCCGTTGGTACTTTTCCACCCTCATTACTCACTCCAGCTTACTCTGGATTCTGAACTTTCGACCCTTGAAGATCACCCAACAATGGCGGACCATGATCTCTCCTCCCCACTCCTCCCTTCCCAGCCTTCCCATTCCCAGCACCTGACCCTCATCGTCAACGACTCCGACTCCGACTCCGACTCCGACTTCGCCAATAATTCTAACGACAAAATCACCACCAATGACAACAATGGTAATAATCAAGACGGTTGGAATTCTCACTCTCACAACAACAGAAAACCGTTTGACGTTATAGGGTCTAAGGGACTGGAAGTACCCGGACCGGCCACGTTGGACCCGTTCCGCAACGAAACTCTGAGGATCGTCGGTCTGTACGAGTGGGTGAAGATCGTGGTTTGCTTGCCGATTGCGGCGGTGAGGCTCGTTCTGTTCGGGGTTTGCTTGCTGCTGGGGTTTCTGGCGACGAAGGTGGCGCTGCAGGGTTGGAAGGACATCCATAATCCCCTGCCGAGGTGGAGGTCTAGGATCATGTGGGTCACTAGGATTTGTGCCAGGTGTATTCTCTTCTCTTTTGGGTAAGTTGCTTTCCTTTTCGTCTGGTTTTGAATACTTGTGATGTAGAGTTATGATTAATCCCGGTCTCCTTTGGTTGATGAGCAAATGGAGGAAAAGACTGAAAGATAGACTTTGAATTTCAATCGGATGGAAAACTCAAATTCAAAATCAACCAAGTCAAGATTTTTAACAGGCTTTGTTATGTCAAGATTACATTCGTAGTGAATTTCTTCTGTTTGTCTTATTGAAGTGATTATTGTTTTGTTTGGGCTCTCGCGTGGTAGAATTCTTTTCTCTCTGTGTGATTTTTTTTTCCGTCGCCTGCAGCTATCATTGGATAAGACGGAAAGGAAAACCTTCTCCGAGGGAGATTGCTCCAATAGTTGTATCTAATCATGTGTCATACATTGAACCTATCTTCTATTTCTATGAATTATTCCCAACCATTGTAGCAGCCGAGTCCCACGATTCCATACCATTGGTTGGAACCATTATCAGAGCGATGCAGGTAATTTCATTTCCAAAATCAGTGAACCTAAGCGTTTTACACGAGTTGTTAACCAAATAAACAGAAAGTATGATCAATTTAGTTCCAATGAGTTGGAAATTAATAGTTGCAATTTCTCTTATTCTTATGTGTTCTTAGGTGATATACGTCAATAGATTCTCACCGTCATCAAGGAAGCTTGCCATTAATGAAATAAAGGTAGAAAGCTTCTGTAATTTTTATGTTCTTCCTGCTATCCATACTCTCTGATCTTGTGAATAAAAGTCTAATAGTTAGTTCAGCACATCGTAAAGTTCATATTGCTTAATCAGTGTCTAAGTTGAGGCTTCTGTTATTGAAATCACTTTCCGTATGATGGAATTGATTGCTTTTGATTCTGTACTTTTGCTCAGCTTCTTGGAACTCTCGGATTTTAGTATGTTTTTCTGTTTTCTTATGGTTTCTTTTATTTTATTTTTCTGGTTGCTTTCTCTGGTATACTTCGGTTTCACTCATCACTGATGCTTTTTATAAAAAATGAACAAATAAAGGTAATGCCTTGGTCCTCAGTTTCACTCATTGCTGTTGCTTTATATTAGAAATGAATTAGGTAATGCCTTGGCCGCCCGAAGAACTTACTTTTAGTATCTCTTGAATGTGAATCTCATACATGTGTGAGATTCCCAAGTCGATGCACTGTATTTTTTCTGTCTATGTTGTAGATTGTATTGCTTTTGACCATTTGATGTATGCCTTCCTGGTGAAACTTATGGGCCATTTTATTATCAATATTTCTTTGCTCTGAAATGTTTTCAGAAACCCTATAAACTTAGCACAAGGTATAATGCATACCAAACTTGAGTTAATAATCTTTTTAAGGTTGCTTTAGGAATAACATGCAAATGATTTTATCAATTTATAAGCTATTTGATACAGAAATGTGCTTTCAAGGATCTGAATACAGAGAAAGGCTTCTTGCAATAGATTTCCCTGATTACTATTATTTCCCGAGGGTACCACAACTAATGGAAGGGTCCTTATCTCATTCCAACTTGGTGCATTCATCCCAGGATACCCAATCCAACCCGTGGTTGTCCGCTATCCTCACATACACTTTGACCAATCATGGTGGGCACTTATGTGGAATTTCATTTTGGTGCTGTCACAAATGGAATCTTACTAGTTTTGCATAATATGGTATGTCATTTCCATGTAGGGGGAATATCTCTTTGGCAAAGCTTATGTTTAGAATGTTCACGCAGTTTCACAATTTTATGGAGGTATGCTGTTCTGCTGGAATTGAAGTCTTGGTTTCTACATTTCCTCGTTTTGAAAACTCTATGTGGATTTTTGCTTATAAAAAAACTCTATTGATTTGAAATTAATTCGAGACATTTATGTTTTGAGTTTTACCTATAAAAAAAATTGAGACATTTATTTTTACATGAACAGGTGGAATACCTTCCTATAGTTCCACCCGGCACTAATGGAAAAGAAATTGCTATTCACTTGGCTCAGAAGGTGAGCTGCAACTTGTAATTAATTTATTTAGGCGTTAATTTTGAACAGTCAAATATATTTGGTAGTCTAACAATTCTAGTAAGGCAGCACAATCGTATATGCTTACATTTTCTTTTGGCTTATCAAATTTATTTGCCTTACTAGAATTTGTAAATGTTTTGAACTTCTTGTTCAAGTGAAGGGCTTTCAGGTTCTCAAAGCATGTTTGATTTGCTATTATATTTTCTTTAATATTTTTTAAGGTTTTAGCCAAATTGTTCTTATTAGTTCCTTTACCTTAACTGAACAAACTCATTCTCAGATTTATCACTCGTAAATTTATTAGAAGGATATTTCCACGCACTAATTTTTTGTGCTTAGTACTTTCACATTTGAATTGAAAATACATTAGCTAGATATCTATTTTTTTCTAGCTCTAAGTCATTAATTGTAGGCACATACATGGATGTATGTAGAGTATTTAGGATCTTAAATTGAAGCATGGAAATGAAAGTGTACATGCCAGTTATGAATTTTTGTGGATTTGTAGGAAAGTTCTCCTATATGTGTTTTTTTTCCCCCATTTTTCCATTACCTGTAGATTATCAGTAACAATCAACCATGTGGATGTATGCAGACTAGCCATGCTATTGCAACTGCACTTAATGTTGCACAAACGTCTCATTCCTACGGGGACTTAATGCTTCTAACGAAAGCGTTGGAGTCGAGACAGGTTTGAATTTCTTGCCTAATATTTACATCCATTACAATCTATCTAGCATATAGGTGCCTTTATGATCTTAATATTTGTTCTTTGCCCAACAATTGGGAAGTGGTTGATTTGGGCTAAATATCATAGCTATGATCATAAATGAACTTTAAATTTGAACTGCACTTAAAATCTGAAATTTGGCTAGGCAACAAGAAATCATGAAATGTTTTCTGTCATATTAGCATACGACTAAACAAAAGCCTCATCCCCACTCCCTGGGATTTGACTGCCCAAATCATTCTTTCACCCTGCTCCACCAGATATATCCTCTAAATCATTGACAATTATGTTGTTCACTGCTGTGACATTAATGTTGGCCTCTCCACTGTACATTGATGACACTTGTTTGCTTTAATATTTTAATGGGTTTCATAATATTTCTGATCGGATTTTAAAGCTTCACGTGTAATTAGTGAAACTCAACAATTGTAGTGTTTGGTACTCATGTCGGTATCATACTATTTGCAGGAATATCCTTCGAGTTATATGGTTGAAATGGCTAGGGTGGAATCGGTGAGTCCTTACACCCAAACGCCTCCCTGCAAATCCTTTCTTGTACATTATAAGTTTAGGATTCTCTATAAAGGTTTCCCTTTGCTTACTTGGTCAAAGTATGTTTTCCTTCTTTATTTCTCCCCCATAATTGGTCTCATGGATTTTTTGTTTGTGTGCACTCCCAAAATTGTGGCTGATAATACATACTCCTCTGATTCATCTATGCCCTTATACCACTATTCATATTGAGTGAGTTTACTTGAAACAGTACCTTCTTTGATCCCTTTCGTCATGACACAAGACCTGCTTATCAGTCTTTTGTTATATAATGTGCATTAAGTTTACAAGTACACTATGATTAGTTACTTCTAGTTGCTGCCTGTGCTAGAACTCACAGAAGGCCAGTCTTTTATAAGAATGTTCTTCTAATAAGTGAGAAGAATTTCATTGAAAGGTGCATTCCAAACACGTCTTTTATAAAAATATTAATCAGTATTGCTTAGGTGTGAGAAAAGGTTCCTACATACTTATAAAAAAAAAAAAGGTTCCTACTTGCCTAGTTGCCTCATATGGTGTATTTGGGGGGAAATGAATGATAGAAGATACGTATAAAAAAAATGATAGAAGTTTTTAAGGACCAAAAATAAATGATGGAGGAACTCAGGACTTTCCTTTTCAGTACTTTCCTCCTTTGGATAGCTTCTACAGACTTTAATTAGCTTAATTTTCATGATCATCTCGTATCTCCACATGTATACTTCCAGTGTACCGGGGCTATGCCTATTCTTTGATAAATAAAATACCTTATTACTTATAAAAAAAAAAATGATTATCTCGTATCTCTCTCTTTTCAGGCATACATCTTTCATGTAGACAACCCGTGTACTTGGATTGCACCTCTAGTGATTTTTGTATTACTTATCAACAAAATAAACTATTTATCACTGTGATTACTTGCTTTATTGCTAATCCCATATATAACCGTCGAGTTGATTGTTTATAGTTTTTTTCAAAGCACTTGCCTGATTTGAAGGAAAAATAAATAATGACGTTCTCTTGCTTTGCAGTTGTTTCGTATAAGCAGCTTGGAAGCTGTAGGTTTTCTGGATAAATTTCTGTCGATGAATCCAAACCCAGGGTATAGTTGACGCATTTTCTTACAAATAAATGGAAAGTTGTTTTTTTTTTTCAATGGTATCTATAAGTTGTGTTGTTTTTGGTGTTAAGCTATCATGGTGAATAGTTTGTATGGGTTGAATTTGTTGACTTTGATGTCATCTTTTGTATTCTGGTGTCAATTCGAATATTTGAGTGTTTATATCATTACACATTATCAACATGTGCACAGAACATTAACTAGACTGAGTGTTTATGCCTTAGGAAGTGCAGAATCATATTGCTTATGATAGTTTTTTTAACTTTTCATTTTCTAAAGCCTCTTCTTTCCTACGTATCAATTCTTTAATATGCACATAAATTAGTTTTTTTGCTAGGTAATTTGCACATAATTAATAAACCGACAATATCTTTATGTTAACTGTCAAAAATCGTGACTCATAAAATGCACGTTTACAATACTGTATTTTAAGTGCCACTCAAAGTATTTCATTGCAAGAAAATAATTTAATTTTATATTTTCGGATAACCCATTACTTTCTCACAATTTAATCGTTTTGCAGTGGTCGTGTTCAATTCCACGACTTCTTGACTGTTCTAAGACTAAAGGCTTGTACCCTTTCTGAAGAGGTTAGTGCCCAAATAACTCTTTCATCTGTAACAAGGGAATGTTTAGACTAGATCATATGGATCCATGATTATTTCACTTTCTTGCAATTGGAACTCGGGAATGATGTTCAAAGCAAAATTCTTACATGTGAAAATGGATTGGCAGATTTCATGGATTGATGCTTCTAAATGCCACATTTTTCTATAAAATTATTTTCTTTAGAATCATTATCTTCTGCTATGGCTTCTAATACCAGCCACTCCTTGCATAGGTGGTGGTCAGTAGATTCCCAATTGTTCTTCCATTGGTGACTGCTTAGGGTTTCCCCCCACACTCTTCTCTCTTGACTACATAACTTAAGGATCAATCTTTTCCCGGTTGATGTTATTGTATTATAGCATTGTTAGAATGTTTTTTCTTTAGCTCGAACCAATATGCTCTGTGGTGAGATAGAAACAAGTATAATGAAACATGCAGGAGCAGATGCCAGTTTCTTGCAAGGATAGAACCCCTAGGGGTTGGTTCAAGTGGTAAGAGGTTTGGTCTTGGTGGTATGCTCCAAGTCTAATTTCGAACCCTTGGGTGCAGACAATTTCTAAGGGCCATCCCTTGTATTACCCAAAGTGCACTTGAGAGAAACTCTTTGTCGAGTGCCTCTGCACCCCTGGAATTAGTCGGGACTTTGTTCCGGACACCTGGTGCCAATAATAAAAAAGAAGTTTCTGGCAAGGATAGAAGGTGTTTACCTTGGTAGGAAAAAACATATCAAATATTAGTGTATATATTCAATTTTATTTCTTGTTCTATTGTAAATAGTAAAAGAATAAAAAAATTATTGTTGGCCTTATTGAACAATAAATTGTCTCTTTGAACCGCACTGATTCTTGATGGTTTATACAACTCAACTTAACACAAGCCTTAATCACAAGTAATTGGGGTCAGCTAGAAGAACCCTTTTCCACAAAAATTTCCTCGTCCTTCATAAAAATTGTTTTACCTGTTTCCATCTTTCTTGTAAACTGAATTAATTCTGGATTATAGATATTTGCATTTGTTGATGTGGAGAAGAGTGGAACTATCACATTCAAGCAGGTAATTCTCCGCCATCTCTCTCTCTCTCTCTCTCAACCCATCACTTGTTTCTCGTTTGGTGTCCTATGCAAGCAGAGCTAGGTTCAGACATGCATATCAACATAGCAACCATGTTTTTGGGTCTAGGTTCTTCTGAACTTTTTTTCCTAAGCTGTTCTTAAGTTGTTTCTCTATGCCACTAGTGCGTATTTAATAATTCCCAGAGGCCATTAAAGTGAGTAGTATCTTTTGCTCTCGTTTGTGTTGAAACCTCTAGCATTGCAAACTTATGCTTATTGTCACGCTATTTGAGTTGTTTTGATTCTATTATCTATTCCGTGCAGTTCTTATTTGGATCAGCACATGTCATGAAGCAACCATTATTCAGGCAAGCTTGCGAGTTAGCCTTTGCTGAATGCAAGGCTGGAGGACATGATTACATATTAGAACACGAAGTATATTGCTCTTTCCTTCTGTTTTTCCTACCTACTTATTTTATCTTCCCTACCTATGATGTTTAATTGACATCTGGCTTGTATGTTCTCGGTTTCTAATTGCCGTTTGGATCAGTTGGGAGATTCTCTTAGACCTGCAATTCCAGACTTGAATGCAGATGAGGTGAATAATATACCATCTAATCCATGTTATAATTAGCCTATATTTTCTTTGGTTTGCTTTCTTTTCTTCTTTTATGATATCATGTCTATTAAATATATTGACGTGAAATATGCTTCCATTGTCTACATAAAATAGCTCCAGTTGTCATTTGTAACATGACCTGAACTTGGTAATGCTGGTTAACTTGCAGATCCATGGGCTGTTCAATTTATTTGATTTTGATAATGATGGGAAAATCAGTAAGGATGATTTTGATTCCTGCCTGAGAAAGAATCCTCTGTTGATAGCACTTTTCTTACCTTGTTTGCGGCACAAGGGCTTTTCAGAAGCTGGTGATAGGCTGCCGGAGGAGATAGTGTGATGAATGAGTTTTACATGCTCTTGTATTTTAGATCTTTTACCGCCGTAATTGTTGGCTCTTGTTTTGGGGATAATAGAGGGGAAGGGGGCATGGGACCAAAATCTCCTAGAGTTTGTCTGAATTTTAAAGCTCAGAGTGAGATACAAATATACAGATTAAATAAGTGCTATTGCATTTATTAAGTAATTTTTTTTTTTCTAAGCAAGCATAGATAAACTAAGTGGTTACAAGATACTAGATTCAATGGGGTGTGAATTCTCAACAATCATCCCAAAACAAGCAAATGCAACGCAAGAGAAATAAAAAGAATGGATTTGGAGCCAAAAATTTGGCTCCTACCCATTCCCACTAAGAGGAAGATGCTTGAAGTGATTTTTGCATAGTCTGATAAACAGACTATAAAACTACGACTAAAAGTCGCAGTGGATTGTTGTGTGCTGCATTTTGTTGGTCTAGAATACTCGCCCTTCCACCCTAGTATTAACTGAATGTGACTTTCACGATCATTTTATCTTGATCTTTGGTTAGAAAAAGCAGGAATATAGGGAAGTAGCAATCGGAAGATGTGTCAATACGCCGGCATAGGACCGTCATTGGTGGTGGAGGCGCGTATATCATATGTGCCACTCTTGGAAAGAAGGTAAAAATCAGATCTAAAAGATCCGAAGTTTCTGACCCCAATAATGCTGCGTGTGGAGGCAGCTGACTCTCCATGGCGCGGCAGCACGGGAGGCTCACACACACTGTGAGCCGCGCATGAGATGCACTCGCTGCTCGTTTGGTCAAATAAGGCTCTCGAAAGTCTAGAACCTTTTATTCCTCTTCGCTTCTCTTGAGTCCTGACCATACAAAAAGTTAACAACATATAGATGTGGCTCGACTTGCCCGAGATTACCTTGTACAGTTGTGCTCCAATGCGTTATACTGTTAGGAAGAAAAAACAGTCAGAAATTATGAAATGTATATTTATATTTCCTATAAAGCGGGAAGGTATTTGTGGGCATGAGAGAGTGGGATGCTATAAAAGTGGAAAGAAAGAGCTGAAAGAGGAATCATGTACTTTAGGTCGAGTACTTCGGCCAATGTCCATCTTGGATTCAAAGTACGTAGAGAATCTGCTCTCTTGGGGGGTGTCAGTTGCATCTTTATATATACATATATAAAGATGTTTGTTTGGCAAGTCTTGGTAATTACATTATGCAGAAAATGAAGCCAAACAATTAAATACTGACGTCATATTATGGTAAATGTGGGATTCATCTATTTTAGCCCAAGGATTTTTCCTACAAAACTGAGTATCGAATTTGAATAATGACATCATACCCTGGATGGTAGTATGAACGGCCTTTTTATCACCTTTTTTCTTTCATTTTTCACTTATTTTGCATCAAAATTTTGGTAAGTTTGTATTGTACAGTACTCTTAATGTATTCCTTTTTTTTTTCTTTTTAAGAAGTTACACCATCAAGTACTACAAAAACTAGTAATCAACAACTTAAAACTATCAGATTTTAATAATTTGAACTGTCAGTTAAGATTTGAACGTTAATAGCAATACTAGGGCGGCAGGGCGAGTACACACTCACACACACACTATATTTGATCATGTCAACATATTTTTCATCTATATCGGGTAGTTCATCATGCAAATTATGCATTCAACTACCATCTTGACTTGTTGCCTTCTCTGTACATGAGTTTTTCCCTGGAAAATTCAGTGATATATATATATATATCTATCTATATATGTGTGTGTAACTGTGCCCCATCACTCATCAGTAACCAAGCAAGCTTTCGAAAATGTTAATGATCATAAAAAATTAGGCCCTACCCATTAATATGCATTGGAATAATTTAGTTCAATATTGGTACGAGGTTTCCAATTACAGTACACTTGAATTTTGGGTACCAGCAAAAAGTGACGCCAAAAGTTTGTTTCTCATAATAGTTTCGGAAACGAATAATTATTGAACCAAAATGTTATTGGTTGAACTAATTAACTTTTTAGGCTGATTTGAATTCAGAGATAAGATGAGATGAGATGGTTTTAAATAAAAATTAAAAAAAATATATTGTTAGAATATTATTTTTTAATATTATTATTATTTTTAAATTTGAAAAAGTTTAATTATTTATTATATTTTGTATGAAAATTTTAAAAAATTATAATAATGAGATGAAATAAGATGAAATACTTTATAAATACAAACATGACCCTTTTCTTAGGTTGTCCAATCTAAAGATACAAACCATACAGATACAGAATGCAAAAAACATGCTGCAGGTACGTGCCCTCGTTTTCAACTTCTCGAGTCATGACTATTTCTTTCTTCGAGTAGTATGGCATCTCTCTGGGAGTGCATGCGCGTGTGCAAGAGTACTCAGAGACCATCAAATTCTAACCACGTACAATATATATACCCCCACGTGAATTATTTATATCGAACTTTTCATCTACCTTTGGTCTTTTGTATTAATTAAATGTTAGTGTATTTTCTCCTCGTGATATGCATGCATGAATATTGGAGTCTAGAAATGGAAACTTTTTATATGGAGTTTAGAGAGAAATAACCTGTAAAGCCCGTGGCTCAGACCAATTGGAGTTTAACCTTAGGATGGGACGACGTCGTTCAGGTAAAATTTTTCCTATCCTTGACTTCTTTTCTTATTTCCTCCTTTCTCTCCGCACCCCAACGTTTTCCCTCTTTCTCCCTCTCTTCAGTTTCTTTATTCCGATTTTCCCTCACCCCCCACACGTATTTTTCTTCTGTTCTTTTCTTTTTCTTTTCCTCTCAACCAGACCTCTCTCAACAGCCGCTTCCTCTCACATCCTCTCTTCTGCTCTCCTGCGATTGTTAGTGTAATTGTGGTGCTGCATTGTGTTTTGGGAAAATATTCAGTTTGGTATAGGTAAACCATTTTTTTTTCTTTTTGCACTCTGTTTTTCTTGGTTGGATCCGATGTATCTTACCCACTCGTAACCACTCTCTATTTTTCACTCACAAGGTTTTATTTTCACAAATCACTACGTCGTGCACCTTCATCCTCAAGAGCCTTGCGGGTTGACGTTGCTCACACTGGTAGGCTCCCATAAATTTTCAAATTCCCCTCACTTTTGATTTTCAGGTAGCAATTTCATCTATATTTATTTTCTTAAAATGGGTTTCGGATTTCAATATATTTTTTTTATTTACTCTTGTTATTTCGCCCTTGTCATACTTTTTTGACTCATCTTTTCAAATTCCTGAAAATTCCTTGGGTTGTGGCAAGTATTAAACCAGTTTAAATACAAATTGTAGGCCTTTTTCACTCAACCTGATTTTAGGTAAAACTCTCTTTAAACTTCTGTTTTAAATTCTCTATTCTCATGTGTTTCTGAGTTCCTCACTCATTTTCATATTTTCTTCTAAAAATCTAGAATTTATCACCTCAGAGTGTACTGCTATCGGGTTTAGTGGAAAGTGGAGTTGCACACTCTCGTTTCGAAGTGCTACAAAGTAATCACGAACGCTAGCTTTGGAAATTGATGTGATATTTGCACTGTTATGATATTCATGGATGAATTGCTGAGTGGTTGGGAATTGTTATGGCTGGTTGGGTATTTGTTATCGTTCATGTTGCAGGAAAGATGTAGAGAGTGGCTGAAGCAGTGTTGGGGACTGGCTATGATTGGTGCGATAATGGAGTCTGTGAATGGGTCAAGTGACTATTACACGTTGGGACTTTTTGGGTACTGTTGTTTGCAGGAGTTGTTTGTTTTGTGGACTGTTTAATAGTTTAATCTTAGTCTTACTCTTACGAAGATGGAATGTTCTTAACTAAGTTAATTACGAGTGTAGGCATTAACGTGCAAGTAAATATTCTTTGTTATAGGTTCTTGTGACACGACTTCATTACAAACTCAAAACATAGAGATTACACTATAAGAGTCAGGTAAGCGGGATTCTTATGATATATTTGTATAAGAAGAAATGAATTGAGGTTGGTTTGTAAAAATGTACATTTTATTTTAAAAAGAAAATGTGAAAAACAACCTCAGTATATGTTTTGCATTCACTTATGAGATATGTATGAAAGAGAAAATAAATATTTTTGACATGAATAGTATAGACATTAGCAATATTTTACATGTTTCTGAAATATGCAAAAGAGCAAATATGATATCTGTGAATTTTTCTACACGTGATATGAAAAAGATTTGGATCTATTTTTGATCAAATGGAAATTATATGAATATGTTGAGCAGGTGATTTGATATGATATGGATATGAAAAACCTTTGGCATACTCATCTGTTTTTATTCTGATTTTGAATATAGTTCTGATATGGTTGGTACCAACATGATATGATATGATATGAGTGCACCCATTTTGAAAATAAAATGGTCTTTTATGTGTTCTTTCCTGTGTGCACACTCGGGACTCCGAGATTGAAAAATAGAAAGTTTCACAATATGATACTGTCTGGTTTGGCCATCGGGGATAGCACAACCCTACCACGGGGGTTAAACATGGTAGATGATATATATGATATGATACGATATAATAAGATGAAGATGTTCAGTTATGTTATGTCAAAGTATTTTTTAATATGAAAATGGTTTGTGAATATGAAAAGATTTAAAAGTCGTTCTGATTTTTCTGATAATACGTTTCGAGATGTGCATATGAAAAATGAAATGTTTTGCTTCTGCATGCCAAACTTTCTAAAAATGGCTCATGTTTACATACTAGTATATGTTTTCTGCTTATTGAGTTGTTGATAACTCACCATTTATCTTCATTATTTTATAGATGATATTGATGATCCAACTGAGGGTCGTGAATATAAATTGGAGCTTGATTAGATATAGATAGAAGGTCGAGTACCTAAGGGTACCATTGTTAGTAGAAGTGTTTGACTTGAGTATTTGAAGTTCTTTAAATTATTTGGATCTATTGAGACTTAAGATGTATTAGTTTATTACGTTGAGATTTAATTATATTTTTGGTTTAGTAGAACTTATGGTTTTATTAGTTTGGTATGTTATGACTATCGGGAGATTGTGGACCCCTTGGATTACTATTATTGCAGTAATGACTTTGTGGAGTTTGTACTGTGTTTATTTAGAAGATATGAGATTGATTTTTGCTTATGAAGTCTTTAGAGATTTTTAGATGTATTGGAAGACATGTTTATAAGTGAAAGGTAATAATTCTCCGTTCTAATCGGGTACGGGGCGTTACATTTGATATCAGAGATAAGTTTGAGGTTCTGCAGACTTTGGTACGTGAGATTTTAGAGTATAGATAGACTTTAAGAAATCTTTTTATATTTGATGTGATAGTGGAACGGATTATAAGGTAGAATATTATAGGTTTTCGAGGTCTTAGAATTTGCAGAATTTATGAATGATTTTGAAGTGTAGGATTTTACAGGTCTATGAGCTGAATTCTTGTTGTTTGTGGTTTGCTTTGATTCTGGAGACTTTTAAATAGATTTGATGGAGTTAAAGTTTTAGACTTTGGAGATTGACCATTACTATTGTTGCATGTACTTCTTTTCTCTTTATTATATATATATATCTACTATATATATAAATATGAATGTTGGATGAATAGTATTTTCATCAAATTTTATTTTTTTTCAATTTTGCCCCTGCTTGTATTTCTTTTCCCCTTCTGTCCCTCATCTATGTTGGTTGTTATTTGGTTTTTTATGTCTTTGCCCTTATGTTTTCATTTTTTACTGTTTTCTTTTGTCACGGTCATTTTTAACCTTGTGTTTTAATCGCATCTTTATGCTTTTGCCCCTTATTTTGTTACTGTTTCTCACAAATGTCACACACCGCATGCATCGAATGGTTTTATTTGTAAAATCAAATATTCTTTACGAAAATATCCCTATGTAGATTATGTTTACCGCTTGCCGCTTCGTATAAAAGATTTCATCTTCCTCAATTTACATTGTTCACAAATCTACTTATTTGCTCGTAAAAAAACCCAGGCTAAAGGAGGGGGGTTGGAGCTTCGACTCATCCCTCCCTCATCCCTCCTCTATATTCTCTCTAATTTTTTCTTTTATTTTTTCTGATTTTGTGTGTTTTTTTCTTTCAAAGTAGGACGAAATATTGATTTGTTGTTCTCTTGAGTCCAACGATCACCACGCGTCCCACCGCAAGATTCTCAAAGCGTCGATTCTTCAGACAAGCGAAAAATCTTGTCGAATGAAGCGGCACGTGAGCCACACGCGCTGTCCAAAGTGCGTGCATGGCATTCACGAGTCACCGCAAGGGAAACTGTTAGACCCCCACGTAGAGTGGCCTCAAGGGGAGCAGCACAAGCCCTAACCATGGTGGGTACTAGCACCGTGGTTAACCCACAACCATGCCTTCACAGCATGCGGGCTAGCGAGGCTAGCAAACACACGGCAGCGCGCGCAGCACAAGCCAGCGCGCACAAGCACGCAGCACAGGCCAGCGCGCGCAGGCGCGCAGCACCAGGCGCCCCAGCGGGCCGCACGCCCAGGCACTTCGCAGTGCGCAGGCCCGTGCGCACACCAGTGGGCCGCAGGGCCCTGCACACGCCCATGCGCCGCACAGACCAGCCAGTCCGCGCGCGCGCGCACACGACCAGGCTGACCATGCCGCACACCCGCACAGCCTTGGGTCCTCCTGCCGCCCATGCCAGCACGCCCACGCCCATCCTGCAGCACACCAGCGAGGCTAGTGGCACGCCCCATGGCGTGCCATCCAGCGCACGGCTCCAGCCCGTGCCATGCGGAGCAGGTCAGTGGCATGCCATCCAGGCGTGCCATCCAGCGCACGGCTCCAGCCCGTGCCATGCAGCCAACGCCCAAGCCAACCACATGGGCCACGCCGAACCAACACTTAGCCATGGACCAACCAACCAACATGCAACCACTTAACCCACCTTGGGTCCGTGCATGTCACACCATGGTTTAGTCCATGGCTCCCTTTTAATTGTTTTACTTATTTAGTCCTTTGATTATTTGTTATTTACTTTGAAGGGACCATTTTAGGGTTTCCAAGTTGTAACCTATAAATAGGACCCCTAGTCATTTCATTTGGATCTTTTGGCAAAACTCTAGAGAGAGAACATTGTGGAGAGATCATCTTTCGGTGCAAGAGCACTTGGGCAATTTGGGTGCAATCCGTGAATCCCAAATTGATTTATCATTTTATGTAGTTTAATCATTCCTTGTGCAATACGTGAATCAAGGCTTGATTGTTCATTTGATCTTTGTGTCATTTTAGTTCATTCAAGAGCAATAGTATTCTATATATTGTTCTTGGAGTTCTACATTTGTTCTTGAAGTTCTTCATTATTTTTGGTCTCTCAATCCGTGTGAATCCACATTTCGACTATAACAAGTGTTAGTCAACTTTCCATAAGTTGCCCTAACCCTTTTGGTTGTCATAGCCGAATTGCATCACTTGGTAGGTCAATTCCCATTCGGCCAACTATTGCCTTATTGGGACTTGCCTAGCCGCCACCCAACATTCCTTTTGCATCCATCATCATTAGGAAACTTTCCTAATTCCCATACTACCCTATTTCGGCAACCCTAGCCACCACACCTACATTCCATATTGAGCTAACCCTAGCCGCCAACTACCTTCCTAATTTGATAAACCCTAGCCGCCATTACCCTTTTGCCAATTCGGGAAACCCTACCATACCTCATGGCCGTGCATCACCCATCATCCAACCCTACACTTACATCATCCAATCTTAATATCATTTACCAATTCTAGCCGAAATACATCTTCTCCCATTGACACATTGGTCATCTTGACCTACATTGGACGTGGACCAAGCAAGAGAAGGACTTGGACTCGGTCATCTCAAGGTTACTATTGGCTTAGCAAGGCAAGTGTTTAGGGACTAGACCGGGGTCCCTAACAGAAACTCTATCTTTGCCACGCGCTGTTCAAAGTGCGTGCATGGCATTCATGTGTAGTTGCTTTTACATATTTTTTATGCATTTTATTGATGTGATTGGCTGCGTCATTTCTTTTAATATAAAATAATTATTTTGATTAATCACATTAATAGAGTGCATAATAAATATGTAAAAATAATTATATAGCAGAACTCTATATATATATTTTAAATATTTTACGTGTTTAAACGAGACTTGAATCTTTATGGGGGTGGGTCTTGGGGGTCTCTTGATGTTGGTGTCGGCTAGTACTTCAGCATGCATGCACATAAGTTGCCAAACTTTCAATGATCGCAAAGGAGACCGATCCGGTACATGATAGATCTCTTCCTATCTAGCTAGATATATAAAGGAAAAAAACAGGCAAACTCATACAAATAGAAGGAAAATGATCGATCGGGTACTAATTTGTTTGAATTGTGAGAGGGAAGTTGCACGAGTTTGTGTTTAATCTAATTACATTAAACACGAAGTAACTAAATCGATCTAGAAAATTAGTTCGGTTCTAATTCTATTTACATTAATTACGTGACACGACTACCTCAACTATATATGTATAATTTCTTGATTAATAATATACGTATAACTAATTAAATTAGATTCTTTTAATTACCTCACTCCTTTTGTTTTTTCTTTCCGTAACAGTAGTTCAAAGAAAGTAATAATGCCTTATCTCCCTATCTAAATACAAGTGGACGATAGTGGATCCAACTATATATCATGCGTATATAGTTGGTCATGACTCAACTACTAATTATTATGCATTGTTTTGATAATGAAATCAGATGAGATGATATATTTATAAATAATAATAAAATAATTTAAGTTAAAATGTTTTATGAGACTTTTAAAAATGAGATAGAAAAAGTTAAATACAAATATTATAAAATTAAAATATAATTTATATTTTAGAGTTTGAAAAAAATTGAATTATTTTTTATATTTTATTTAAAATTTTGAAAAAATTATAACGATTAAAGGCTCGTTTAGGGAGTGAGATAAGATAAAAATTTTGTGAATAGTAGTGAGACAATTTGAATTCAATATTTTTTGAATTTTGAAAAATAAGAGAGAAAAAATTGAATATAAAATATTATAAAGTTAAAATATTGTTATAATATTATTTTTGTTTGAAATTTTGAAAAAGTTAAATTATTTTTATTTTTTATTTAAAAATTTGATAAAGTTGTAATAATTAGTTTAAAAATTTTGTATTTGAATTATGTTTGGGAATGAGATGTAATGAAATAAAATAAGAATTTTGAGATAAAATATATTTCTAAACAAGCTCTACATAATGATTAGATAAAAAAAATTAAAAATCTTAAATTAAAAAATATGTATTTGTATAGTATTTAATTATTGAAATGTGATGAAATGTTCCAAATGCGCTTAATTTATTTATTTTTTATTTGTCTTCAACTCTAATATATTTATATATTTATATTTATATTCATATGAAAGTTAATGGCACAGTACGTGGGAAAGTGATTTGATGGGGGGTGATTTAATACTTTAATAATATCAGGACGGGACATCATCAAATCGGCGACAAGACAATTGACAATGTCAGGAGATATGGAGAATGGTAATCCGTATTATATTTTTATATTATCTTTTATATATTTTTAAAATATATAAATTTATTAACAATTCCTTTCTTAATCATCAACTAAAAAACAATACATCGATTTTGGATTAAAATAATATTTTTATTATATATATAATTTTTCTATTCATTATTTTCATATATTATACATTATATTTATATTTATTTATTTTTTATAATTTTATTTTTTTAAATTAATTAATTTTATTTTTTTATCATCTATATATTACATATTTATTAAAAGAATAAAATAAAAAAATTATATATGATATATATATTATAAATATAATTTTTCATACATATATATCTATATATATACGCGCACATACCAGGGGGCATCGACCAGTTGTTGGGCTTTCGTTGCATGGTCCATATCGACCGTCAATTTTAATACCAGCCAGTAACATATCTCAGATAGCCTACCTACCTAGTAATTTTAAATTTTAAATTTTTATCTAATCATTACCCAATTATAAATATTTTTACAAAACTTTCACACATAAAATAATATTACTTTTTTAAATTTTAAAACAAAATGATATTAAAATATATTTTAACAATATTTTAACTTTATAATATTTTTATTCAATTTGTTCTCTCATTTCTCAAAACCAAATAAAATATTTTAATTCAAATCATTTTATTATTATTCACAAAATTATCATCTCATCTCACTTTCCAAACAAGCCCGCTTAGTTTGAACAGTGAGTTGAGAAGAAATGAGTTGATATAGTTTGTGAATAGTAGTGGGGTATTTGAGTTGAAATTAGATGAGTTAAAAATTGTTTTAAGTTAAAATATTTTATGAGATTTTGGAAAATGAAAGAGATAAAGTTGAATAAAAATATTATAAAGTTAAATATTGTTAAAATATGATTTTTTTAATATAATTTTTGTTTTAAAATTTGAAAAAATTGATTTTTTTGTTTTTGTTTTGTTTGGAAGTTTAGAAAATTGTAATAATTAGGTAATGATTAGATAAAAAAGTTGAATATTTGAAATTGAAAAATATTTGTATTTGTTTTGTTTTGATATTGAGACAAGATAAAATAGTATGTCATGGAAGTATCTCCCAAATTAGATCTAGGACTCTGTTTGGGTAACGGAGTGTTCTCACTACTAGTCATTATTTTATTATTACTTTTCACTTATTTTTTATTAATTTTGATTACTATACACTACTATTCAATATTTTATGATTAATTTTTTTTACTATTTTTTATTATTAGTTACAAAATAGGTGTGATCACTTCACCATCTAAACACAACCTAAATCTTTATAAAATAGAAGGATGTTACATTTGAATAATTATGGAACTGGTCACATGACTCTATTGTATCAAATAACCTAACAACATGTCCTGAAGATTTATTTGGGTTGGCGTGTAATCTGGATTCTTCTTTGTATGTATCAGTTACAACTATAACTTCGCTTAACTTACTAAACAATTTTTTTTTTGTAAGCAATATTCATTCCATAGTAGAAAAAACTAAGTACATAGGGCTCCAGTTTACGAGAAAACATTAAGAAAAAATCTAAAATCTATAAGCTACATGTTATGGCCATGAAATGGAGGGTTTTTGCCGCGGTGGAATTCTAGAAGACTTGGGGGATCCAAATGAGGGGTAAGCTTCCATATGCTTGATTCGAGATTGCCTATTGTGCAAAGTTATGCACACATCAATTTTGTGATTAATGTATTTTTTTTCTCACCATTCTTGAAAATTACGAAGCAAAAATTGGATGTCTCTTGTGATAGAAAGCATTATCCAAAATGTTGCTACTCTTTCTTTTGTAATTTATTGGATTACCATATTGGAATCTCCTTCAATGATGATATTTGTAATGTTTCTTTGTCCTGCTTCTTGAATTGCCATTAATGTTGTTGTAGCTTCTCCTACATTTGGGTTTATGCTGTATATATGGTCGGTCTGAGCAAAGATTGATACACCATTTTCATTTCTGCATATGGCAATAATAGTGCTATCATTTTTTCTCACTACCACATCAAAAGCTAAAGAAAAAAAACCATCTAGTGGAGGTTGACATTTTTTTTCTTGTTCACAGATTTTTTCATTCTATGCATTCCTATGTTCTTTGAAAATCTTGAGGACACTTGACACAAAGCAGTGTGGAGTTGGACATGGAGAGTTGTGGATGACTTTATTTCTAAGAAATCAAATATTATCCACGGCAAGAGTAGCAAAAAGTTGAAAGGAGTGGACCTCTTCCTCTGGTATGCGAATACAGTATACTAGTTTATGGATTAAGAATGATGGATATCCAATTATGGATGAGTTGACTTGGAAAGTTCATGATATTTAATGGCCAACTAGAATTCCTCCAGAAGACCTTTGAGAAGATGCAGTTAAGAAATAAATGAAGAAGGTTTTCTTCTTTTGCATTACAAAGAGGATAGAGAATGTGATCTTCTTCTAAATGTATAACTTTTTTGAGTAGGCCTCTAATGGGGAGTATGTTATGAGCTAGTTTTCAAAAGAAGAATTTAACTCTATCCTGGATTTTGAGTAAATGTGCAAATCGGTCGGTTTAGTGATGGACCATAATTTTCCTCAATTGGACCAGACCGAACACCTATAGGGACAGGACTGGACCCGGTTCGGTCCGACCTAATTATTTATTTATTTATTTTTAAATCAATTAATAAAAAAATTTATTTAAAATTCTAAATTAAAATTAAGTGACTTGTTAATGTGGATTATATAACTAACTCAATGAAAAAATATTTTATATGGTCAATAATATTAAATTAGATGAAAATTGTATTATTAATTTATATAATTAATATATAATTAGTTAATTAATGTTATATATTAATTAATTGATAGAATATTAACAAATGTTAGTAACATATTTAAAATTTTATATTGTTAATGGTGATGACAGGTTATATGAAAATTATATAATAAATTGTACAATTATTATATAAATAATATATAAAAAATATGTTTTTTATTTTTATTTTTCATTCAGTCAAGTTCGGGGTGGAAAAATTTCGGACTAAGACCGAACTGAAACTTTTCGAACCTCTAAAACATGAATTGAGATTGGTCTCGGTCTTGGTCCGATCGATTTCTCCGATTTGGACCGCCCATTTGTCAACTCTAATCTTGAGTTTTCAAAAAGATTTCTAATTATTTTTATTATAGATTAGAGGAGTGGAATAACGAGTCTACTCATAGCAGTATAAGTTGATTTAACAAAAAATGAATCTGAAGAGTGGTGAATCCACTTGATCTCATCATTTTTTATAAATAGAAAGATGACTTTTTTAGATAATTTCAGTAGAAGAGCGTTTGAAGGAGAATGATGTTCCCCTCCAGATTATGATCCATTGATCTTGGTTGTAAACAGATTTGAGTTGAGAAAACCATGGCCCGATGGCCTAAAGGAAACTGACGGCAGCGGGGTTCGAGAAATATACATAAATCAGAGCCGTGAGCTTGTAAGTTGTAACTCATGTAACAACAAATGCCGAGGTCCAATCTGGGTCGTACGATGAGATCTCAATGAAATGAAATATAATTTAAAAGAGAGAGAAAAAATTGAGAGTGCACGCCAAAAGTGGTCCCCCTCGGGGGCGCACCCCAAACTCTAGTCTAACGTGGGAGAGCGAGCGAGCATCAAACCCACGCCCAGTTACTGAAGGGAGTCGGCACCACACACGTTGTTACATCAGAGATATCGACCTGACGACACCATCGATGTGGTCACGTGTACGAAGATTTTTAAGACATCTTTAAAAAATATTTGAAACGAGATAATAGGAGAGTATTGACATTAGATTTATTAAATTTATTTTTAAAATTTGATTTTTTATATATCTAAAATTTCGTTATTCATAACTCTATATTAGAAATGCTAGATACAGTCTCCATTTGAAGACTGCAATGCAAGCCTAGGCAATTTTATCTTTAATTTTTTAAAAAATTACAAAATTATCCCTCCTGAAATGATACTTTTTTTCATTTAATAAGGGGTCTGCACATGCAGTCCCAAGTGAGGACTGCAAATAGAATTTCTCTATTAGATTAGTCATTAGATTCATCAAAATAATAATATAATATTATTTTTTTAATAATAATATTTTTTATTTTTTATAATATATTTTACAATTACACTAATATATGTTAATTAATAATTTAATTTGATACTTAAATTATTATTTTTGAATTAATTTTTTTTTCTTAACCTAATTATCCAACAAACACATTTTGACAACTATTCTTCTGCCCAACAATCATATATAGAATTTATCAACACATTTACAATTCTTTCATCCAACAAACATATTACCAATATTTCTTCTACCCAATTGTCATATCTAAAATTCCTGAAACCAACAAACATTTCCACAAACCCTTATTCTCTACCTAAACATCACATCTACAATTCTAAAAGCTAACAAACACATTCATTCCACCATGCACAATATCAAGCATTCATATCTATAATTATTGAAACCAACAAGTAGATGGTGCCAACCATTATTCTTTTGCCAAGTTTTTTAGTTACAACTAATAGTTTCGGATTAAGCCCTATAAATAGATCCATCCTCTCATTACTTCTCACTCATCAAAAACTAATATTTCTTCTTTCATTTCATCAAATTTTGTTCTCCCAATTCCCTATGGATCCCTTTAAGAGTATTGATCATATGGAAGATGAAGATTATTTTGATCACGAGGAGTATATGAAATAGATACCAGGCAGCACAAGAAAATAGAGCAGTGGAAGCACATTTTAAAAAAATATCAAACCATGTTGCATGTTGGTTTTCCAAGTTTAATTTTGATTAAACTGTTAAGTGCTAATAGTTACACAGCAAGTTCATACACAACATTACAATTAGTAGTACCAAAAAAAAAATCCAGCATTGGAAAGAGCAGTATACATTACCTTGGAATTCCAGCAAAAATAGAGTTTATCAATTCCAGTATTGAATAGAGCAGTATACATTATCAAAAAAAATGTCCAAAGCAACTTCATGACAATGAGATAATATTTTGAATATGTTTCAACTACAACAGCTCACAAAAAGTAAAATTAAACAGCCCACAACAGTCCAAACATTAGAGACATATATAAGGAATGGATGAGGATAAATCCTGAAAATTAGGTTCTCACAATTCTAGCCATTTCCAATCACAATCATGATTTTAGGCAATTGCACTCTCTAATGTAAGGGGAAACTAAAATTAAACACTCCAAGCAACTACAAGAACACAATCTGCATGTATAAAACCTTCAAAAGCCAAAACTTCAGAAATTTACCTTGAAGAGAATATTGTACTGATTACAACAGTTGGAACTATCTTGATTCCAAATTTTCGAGCAGCTTCTAGAGACTCGGGGATGCCCGAGATTGTGTTATGATCAAGTCAGAGCAATAACATTTACCTATTATAAGCAAATTTATTAATTAAATTTTAAACATCTTATATTGATTATTCAAGGCAAATATATAACAGAAGGTTCAAACGCCATGATTGTGACTGGAAAATTATCAAAGGTTCCCATAACAATATCGAAAATAAATTTGGACTTCAATCACAACAAAAGGGTCCCATAACAAAATTAACATGCGGCATTGTAGGATATTATCAAAGGTTCATTGTGTGGCTTTATCAATAGATGCAAGTATCTAAATTTTGTTATAAAGAAATTGAATTAAATCTTCATTTAATATTATTGTTGTTATTCGTAGCTGTAAATCATTGGTATTCAAAATTCATGAAGATGAACTCGTGATACTAAGCTGATACTGATATGTTGGAAAAAACTAAACTATGATTAGTTCCAGACCGAGAACTAAGCTGATACTAATCCTTAAGCGATATGGAAACAAACCAGAAACTACCACAAATACTCAATCAAGCATTCACAAGTAAGATAAAATAGCAGTAGTACTAGTTACACGCCCCATTGTTTGTGAGAATTAATTTTATTTAACATGTTATTTCGAGCCCCTTACTAATGAGTAACTAAATTATATGATCACTTGAATGCATGTCTCAGTTTTCACATAGAATAGCGAGAAGAAGTAAACATTCAATATTAAAAACCATTCCACTAAATCAAATGAACTAACAACAAATTGACTGGAAAAGAACAATGCTTAAAAAGATAGCATTTCTCATATAAAACATAAAATAAAAAGAAAGGAAAGCGCTTACGTTAAGAGACGGAAACCTCAGGGAATCATGAGAAGCGAGCACTAACCCTAGGTGGCCAGGAAACGAGTCTCCAAAAATTAAGAAGAGGAGGAGGGAGTAGAAGGCAGCATTGGAGAATGAAAGAGGATTCCAGAAACTCTTGGCTTTATTCAAGTCTAGGTTCGCAAAAAACAAGAGAAGAAACGGAGGGAAGAAACAGAGATGAAGAAATAAAGGGAAAGGAAGAATCGAAAATGGATTTGGGGATTTAGGGATTTCGGGGTAGAGAAGAAAGCGGAGAAGAGAGGGAAGAAATAATGAAATTCCAGATTCAGGAAGAAAGAAAGGGAGATGAGAGGAAGAAAGAAAGGGAGAGGAATAATCGATTTCGGGAATATGGGGTAGAGGAAGAAAGTAGAGAAGAGAGGGAAGAAAAACTGCTTCGGCAGATTTGGGAAGAAAGAAAGGGAGAGTAGAGGAAGAAAGAAAGGGAGAGAAATCGAAAATGAATTGGAGATTTCGGGAAAGAGGAAGGAAGCATAATAGAGAGGGAAGAAACAACTTTGCGTGCGAAATTTTATTTTTGTAATAAAATAACGCAATAGATGTTAAACAGTAGTTCATCAAGTTTGGCGATAAATGATAATCCACTGTAGCTGAAAGTTTAACATTTACGTAAATGGTGAAGCCAATGCCGTGTATTTTGAGTGAAATTCATCAAATTTTAAACATTTTACTCATTTGATGAGTCCAATGCCAGTGCTCTGAAAAATTTTATAAAATTATTTTATTTTAAAATTTAAAAAATTTAAATTATTTCTTTTATTTAAAAGTTTGAAAAATTTATAACGATTAGTTTAAAAGTATTTGTATTTAAATGATATTTGAGAATGAAATGAGATTAGATGATATGTAAAATTTTCTCAACATTCCCTAAATGTCAAGTATATTATTAGATGAGAATTCTATAAAATATTAATGAAATAATTTAAATTAAGATATTTTAGTAGATTTCAAAAAATAAGAGAGAAAAAGTTGAATAAAATATTATTAGAATATAATTTTTATTTTGAAATTTGAAATTATTTGTTGTGTTTTGTTTATAAGTTTATAAAAATTATAATGATTATATGAAAAAATTAAAATTTTAAAATTGAAAAGTGTTTATGTTTGAATAATATTTGAAAAGTAAATGGAATGAGATGAGTTGAGATAGATATCCAATGAGACCTACGAGTCTAAAATAAGAGTATTGCTATTTTAAGGTTTTTTGTACCACACAGTATTTACGTATATAATTTGATTTGAAAGATAAATTTAAAATATGAATCTTACAACTCAAATATTTATATTTAAGTGATATGAATGATATGCTAGTGAACACACTAACTTTAGAATATAATAATTCAAAATAAAATAATAATTTTTTATATGATAGTTTATATTAATATTGCACTAACCATATGTTATGATTTAGGAAAGTAATAACCGCATGCGTGCAATTCCATAAAAAAGAAGTAAACTAAGCACAAGTAAATTAAAGTCTCGTTTGTTTTCAGAAAACATTTCATCTCATCTCATATAATCATTATAATTTTTTTAACTTCTAATACAAAATAAAATAAATAATTTAATTTTTTTAAATCACAAAATAAAAATAATATTAAAAAATATATTCTAACAATACTTTATTCAATTTTTTAACTTTAATCTTAACTCATCTTATCTCCAAAAACAAACGAGCCCACGTGCATAAATTAATATTGTTTTTTAATCTTTATAATTTTACGAGAGCTAGAATATGTAAATGAAAAAGAGGACAAAATAATCCCCAAACGTCGAATATTTAACAGATGTAGGTTGAATTTCTTCCATAAAATAGAGTCTGTCAGGGGCTTCCTCGTTTGAGTAGTTAGACTACTAGAAATGTTGAGAATATTTATAAATAATTATGAGTAGAAATTGAAATAGATTTATGGATCCTATTAAAAATATTTTGAATTGTTTGAATATATGAAATATATTGAGTTGTTAATTTTTGGATAGATAATTGAAAAATATATAGGTCCCATTAATGATTAATTTTTTTTAATGATGATTTTATTTATATATAATAGTGATAAATATTATAGTGATTTTATTTTTTATTTATATATAATAATGATAAATATTATTGTAATTTTATTTTTTATTTATATTTAATAATGATAAATATTATATTAATTTTATTTTTTATTTATATATAATAATAATAAATATTATAAAATATTTATAAATAATTATGAATAAAAATTAAAATGAATTTGTGAATTCCATTTAGAGAATTTACCTACGAGTATCCTACGAACTCAGAGAGTATAGGGATTTCTTCACCATATCCTACGAAAATCATGAAGCACCGCAACCAAAAAAAGAGGCAGAGGGAAAGTAAAGGAATAACTGCCATCGCTGAATTCAGCCACGACACGGGGAAATAAACTGTAGGGAGGGGAAAGCTGGACTTTGATGTTTCTTACAGTTATTATCCGGATTTTGGCTTCGTTTGGTTTCTAAACATTTCTCAACTCATTTCAATTCATTATTACAACTTTTTTAAATCTTAACATAAAATATAATAAACAATTCAACTTTTTCAAATTTTAAAATAATAATAATATTAAAAAATAATATTCTAACAATATTTTATCATCTCAACTCAATTCAATTTAACTCACTTCAACATCTAAACGCAACCTAAAGTTAAAAGGAAAGCGTTTTTAAAGAGATTTGTCAAGAAGTTTTGAAAATCTTAAAATAATATGAGAAATTTTATTTATAATCTCCACTTGTAGATTGTATGTACATGCCTTTTATAATTTTAAAAAATTTTAAAGATAAAATTATCTATATTTGTATTGCAGTCTTTAAATGAAGATTATATCTAGTATTGTTAAAAAAATATAGATGCTAATAAATAATGTTATTAGTAATTTCAGATTTACTCGTTCTCTTTCTTCATCATATTTAGTGAAAAATATGTAATTTAAATGGTTTTATATAAATGATTTAATATATTTATTAGATAATTATATGAAGTATAATATAGTAATAAATATGATTAAAAATAAAGAATTAAATCAGAAAACAGTGTATAGTTCCTTAAAAAGAAAAGAAAATCAGAAAAAAAAGAAAGTAAGCTCAACCCATCTCAACTCATCATTACAATTTTTTCAAATTTCAATACAAAATATAATAAACAATTCAACTTTTTCAAATCTCAAAATAATAATAATATTAAAAAATAATATTCTAACAATATTTTATCATCTCAACTTAACTTAACTCAACTCACTTCAACATCCAAACACAACCTAAGAGGTTGAAAAAGAAGGGAGAATATCTGACGCGCCACACAAGGGGTACAACTGAATATCTGACGCGCCTAATGGCTAATGCCATTGCCAAAACTGTCCCCCACACGCTCCCCAATTTCATTTTCTTAATTTTTTTTTAATAAAGTTTTGTATTGATAAAAATAAAATAAAAACGAAACGCAATGATCGCACAAGCTATGCGTTTTCGACATCTGATTGGTCCATTACGTACGAAATAGTACGGAAGATGTTGACGTCTTTTTAAAATTGTACTATGTTTCCCCTTTTTTAACGCTGCCTCTTTCTCTCTCCTCTGTTTTATTTACGGCGTTTTTTTCTGCGCTTTATTTTCTCATTTGGAGTTGAGAAATTATACTGCAGTCTGTAAGGATCGTATAACTATTTAAAAAAAAAATAATTTATATAAAAAATAATTTTTTATTAATAAATTTCACTCTATTTTAAAAAAATTATATAATATTTATATATTCTACAATTATATATAAAATTACTTTTAAAAATATAGTTTTTCGATTCACACATACAAGTTATACCACACCAATAATACAGAACAGAACCGTACCCCATCGTTCGATCGCAGTACACGCTCTCTCTCTCTCTCTCTCACTCATGACTTTACCAAGTTCCTCTCCTATGTTTTTATCTCTGTTTTTTTTTATTTTTTGGAGGGGGCTTTTTTAGGAGCTATATTTGGGTTTTACCAAAACAAGCAAACAATGAGGTTTTCCGTTTGCCATCCCATGAAGCTTATAGTAACTAGTATTACATATATTCAAAGTGGGGTTTGAGAGAGAGAGAGAGAGGAGAGAGAGAGAGATGAATAAGGAAAGGTGGGTGGGTGTTTGTGGCCTACTAGGAAGAAAGACCAGTAATAGTCCAGCAGTTCTCAGATTTTCTTATCTCTCTTTTTCTTTTTTTGGTCTCTTCTTTCTCTAAGCTTCCTGGGTTTTTTTGCCTATTTGGTAAGATTTCCTTATTCCAAATCTTTTTAACTATTTTTTCCTTTCCATAACAGTGTCTTGGCCTCTTTTTTCTCTAGCTTTGGGTCGTCTTTGTGGTATTTTAATCAATCAATCACGACCTCCCACCTCAAAAATCATATCTTTCTGGATCTTATACTTCTTTGATCAGAAATCTCATATTCGTTTTCTATATTCTTTTTCCTTTCTTGGACAATTCCATCATAAGCTTTCTGGTTTTTCATTCTTGCAAGACAATTATATATTTTCAAACAGCAACCTTCTTCACCCTTCAAACGTTTTTTTTGGCTTTTTGAGAGCTATTAATCTGAGTTGAAGAAGATCTGTTCATTTGTGACCTCTTTAATTTTTTTATACTGTCTGCTTGAATGTGCTCAGAAACCTAAGATACTGTTTTTCTTTTTCTTTTTCTTTTCCTTCTGTTTTGGAATCTTCTTCCTTGTTTCTGGTTAAAGAGTTTCTGGGTTTTGGCCCATTTTGCTAGAATTTCTCATTTATTCTTTAAATGGGGGGATTTTAATAGTGGCATTATAAAATTCTACTCCTAGATACATTAGGGATTTATGTGTGTTTGCTGTCATAGTGAGTCTCATTTTCTTCTCAAAGGTGTAGAGATGGTGAGAGGAAAGACTCAGATGAGGCGCATAGAGAACGCCACAAGCAGGCAAGTGACCTTCTCCAAGAGGCGAAATGGGCTGCTAAAGAAAGCGTTTGAGCTATCAGTGCTGTGTGATGCCGAGGTTGCACTCATAATTTTCTCTCCCAGGGGCAAGCTCTATGAATTTGCAAGTTCCAGGTATGAGTATTTTATATTTTTAGGAATTATTTGTGGAACTCATGCCTTCATATATTAATTTTAATATCTCTAGTATATGGGAATAAGCGAATTGTCTCACCGTCATCATTTAATTAATTGAAGTTTCGTGCACATGTTGATATGAGTTTTTGCGTTTTAGGGTTGTATGATCCGAAGTAAACTTTCTTTCTATACAAGGATGGAATCCTTGAAAACTCTGTGGTGTTATACACACATATCCTAGCCCCTTTTCCTTTTTTAAATAATCTCATGAATCTCTTTCCCTAATCGAATCTATTTTTTCGCCTCTCCCTTTATGGCAAAGTGGGTTTCCAGTAATTACTTGTTTATATGCATGGAGAAAGAGAAGATGGGAGATACAAAAAAAAAAAAAAAAAAAACCAGACCCAAATAGAAACTAAATTTTTGCTGTTACTCAGTAAATCAAGTGCTGTTTATGATTTCACTGGCCAACAATATCGTAACTGGGGTTTGGATCACAAGATTCACAACACTCGTATCCGTCCTAATAAGAAGTTTAATATCAACTTCTTTACATAAATTATGTGCAAGTCGGCATGACTTGATTCCACAATTTACAAAAATGGTCAAGTTGTATTAACAAGTAATATCTTAGACCGATCAGTAATAAAGCAGATAAAATAGATTGTACTTTCTATGGTTGATTGGTGGAGCGTAGTACATAAGATGATGCCCTTACAGAGGGTCGGAGTGTACTAGGTGTAATGGCTGACATGTTTCTTGGGAGGGAGAGGGAGAGGGAGAGAGAGAGAGAGAGAGAGAGAGGGACGGATTAATGATCGGCGCACAGGAGGAATGGCAAGCCAGCCTTCTCGTCAGTGCTTTTATCCTTCTACTTTTTTCGTTTGATTTAGATGGGCTTATATGTATAATAACACTAATACTAGTACAAATACTACTGCTACTAATGTTATCATTTCTCATTGTGATCATCTTCTATCATAAGCGTAAGTGTACTCTCGATCAACTCTGTAAGGATGAAAGCTCGTTTGAGACCTATATATTTTTAGGGTCTTGAGGTTCCCACTTTATAACCAAAACTATATATGTTAATTTGCACCTCTCATGCCGTCCTTGTTAAGGGAACACGTGCTGCGGTGCATGGAATTATTAGCTTGACTTTGAAACCATTTAGCTTGATATGAAGATACATGATCTATATTTAAGAAATGCTTCATGAGTACCTGATGATCAATTTCCATAAGAGCTTCTCCAACCTGCTTATAATATAACCTAGATTAATTGTTTACACGCTCTATGTAGAAGTTTATGTCTCAGCTCAATACGTTGAGAATCGAAATATTCTAGATAGTTATAGAAATTAGAATACTTTGGTTACAAAACTATTTGGCTGTTGAGCTGTCAAAGCATCCAAATCACATTCTATCACTCTCGTACGTTAATGCGGTGCCTGTAATATGCAAACCGGTATTCACCACAAGTTACGTCGTTTGGGGTATCATCACAGCAATTTGCAACTCATGATCGATAAAAGGAAAGTTTGTAGTTCAGCCAGCATCACTGTTCGCTTCTCTTGACTTCTAAAAAGTGTACCTTCTGTTTGTTCAGGCCAATGTATCCTCTAATTTTGAGATATTGAAAATATTGTCTTTCCTGTGTATTTTATTTGGTGCTCCCCAAATTGCGAGATTCTACTGGTTAGGCCTTATAATCTGGCAAATACTGGAAGAAAGAACATATAATTTTGAGATCTATGTTTCCCCCGGATTGTTAAACTTTTCTTCTTAACTTAGAATTCTCCCAGTCAAGTATATCTCGATCCACCCCGGTATTTTAGTGTTAGTTTACGTTGGTTGCAAGTATGCTCATACTGTCATGTATATTGTATACACAAAAGTCTGAGGGCTGCTGAATCTCTTAGCTAGTAGTTTTCTGGCTCTATGTAATCTTATATTTCGATTCATTTCTCTCTCTTCCTAATAACTGTTCCCCAGCCCCCGAGGTTATGCACGTACGTTAGTGCCTTTATACAGTAGAATCTTAGGAAGACCTTGCCACGTACTAGCAACAGGACCACTATGTAGTGGTACCTTCCAGTTTTTTGGGCCTTATACTATATACTTTATTAGTGAATAATTGTGTTCGTTTACAATGAATTGTCTTAGCCTAAAAAATGAGATGGCCATAAATTGATATGGACCTAGAAAGGGCAATCTGTCACTTTATTTATTTTTTTAACCAGTAAACATGATTTTATTGATTATAAGAATAAGCAAGAGTACAAGTATACGGGACATACATAAGAGCAATGCCTATTCGTGATGTTCCAATGATTCAAGAAGTTCATGCCATTAATATTAATGAAATCGACCAATGGAACAAAGTGTTAAAAATGAAAGTTCCAAGCTTAGCCATTGATGGATCTTCAAAGTTTTTCTCGTTCCTCTTCCTCCTAAGATACCACCATAGGCAAACTGGAACTATCTTTCAAATTGTTGCAATTTATGAAGTGCCTTGAAGGTCTCTCCATGAAGTTAGGAGATCGATCACCCTTCTTGACATCGCCCAAGCTAAATCCATCTTAGGACAAAATTCATTCCACAAGGTCATGGCAATCTCAGAACGAATTAGTAGATGATCAACAGACTACTAACTCTTTTGGCACAAACAACACTAATTCAAACTATGATTAGTCGTTTTATTAAGTTTTCTAATATAAATATCTTCTCCAAGAAACTCGTTCATACAAATAAGGTTGCCTTTAGTAACATCTGTCTCCTAAATACTCTTTTAAGGGAATGGACTTGCTTCTTACGAATTCATGGATTGGTAGAAGAAGTAGATGATGCACTTCCCTTTCACAAAGGGATGCCAAAAAAGCTTATCTTCAACTCTCTTTCATAGTAATAGAGTATACTAGGTTATAGAACTCGGAAAAGACATTGACTTCCTAATCTTGTGGGGTTCTAAAAAATGTGGCATTCCACTGGGGAGTGCTATTAAATAGATATAGGAGGTCTGCAGCTAAGGCTTCATTCATGCTCGATGTACTATAGAACTCTAGATAAGTTTTCTTGAGTGCCCTCTCGCCACACTATGGCCCCGTTTGCAAGTTAGATTCAACTGAGATCAACTTAATTCAGTCTAATTTTAAGCTGAATCTAACATTCAAACACCCAACTCGCAAACCACTAAACTCATCTCAACTCAAAACCTCTTTATACGTGAAACCTACAACCTTTTTCAACTCAACACCTTTTTACATGCGAGATCCACAACCTTTTTCAACTTTATGTAAATACATCTAAATTCATTTTAATATCAAAACATATCTAAACTTATCTTAGGTGGGCTCCATAGAACTCACTCCATCATCTCAACTCACTACTATTCATAAAGAACTCAACTCATTTCAACTTAGCTCAACATCCAAATGGGGCCTATATGTTATGCAAGAATTTACTTCCGGACCTATCACTCACCTCAAAGCGGGTATAACTAATAAACTTTTGATATGCTTATGAAGCCCCACCCTGTTCGAGCTCCAACCTCCCCATGCACTACCATATTTTGAATCTACCATCCTATCTGTAACTTTGAATGTATTGTGAAGTTATATAATAAATTGGTTCAGGTCCATATTCCTAATTTGAATGGACTAATAAGATGTCCATATCCTCTCTTTAAATAATAGTAAGTTTAAGGAAGGGATACATATAATGTTAGGGTTTATAATGTTCTCATCGCTTGCAATTATGAACTTTCCTTGAATAATAATTAATATGGGAAGTGAAAACTCAGCTCATCATTGCTTCAAGCACGATCAGGAATATTGATGTTTATTGTCGTATAATGGGGTACAATGGAGGGTAGACATGACCTTAGAGGAATTTTTGGGAATTTTTCTGTCAATGACTAAGGGCAGGTTTGGGGCCAAAACCAAAACACAAAATTCTCATCTCATCATTACACTTTTTTCAAATCTCCATACAAAATATAATAAACAATTCAACTTTTTCAAATCCCAATACACATTTTTCAAATTCCAAAACAATAATAATATTAAAACTTAATATTTTAAACTTCAAAACAAAACACAAAATTCTCATCTCACCCCCAAAACCTACCCTAAGTCAGAACCTTCAGAGAATGAGGAAGAGTCTTCCCTTGAGAGCTCAAGGGAATATTTGACTCAGACTGTGTACTTGAGTTTGTTAATCACTGTAAGCCACACACATCTCATTAGCTTAGTGAGTCAATCTTGAGACATGTAGTTCCATGGCCATCTTCATATTGAATAGTAATAAGGCTAGTACTTCACATTCAAAGTGGCATGCAAAACTGCCATATATTCTTTATACACCGTCCACACTAAGGCTAGTTCATTAAATTATTTTTTCATTTTATCTTTTGCTTATCTTCTATTTCACATTCACAGCAGTTGACTAAATAACTTAGTCATCTTGGTCCACCACCCCATAGAACCGGCCATCAATTGAAATACTACTTGTTCGGGTTATTTTCGAACCTAACAATGATATATCAACTACATATTTTTGTTATTACTATTGATATGAAACTTATCATCTCCTACATTATTTCTATATACATATTAGGGAATTTTAATGTTCGAATCATGGAGACTTTTAGAAAAAGGTTCATGAATCATGCTTGACTGAACTTCTACATTGTGAACGTTAGAGGTTATGCAACCTAAATTGCATTTCATTTGCAGTCTTGAGGGATTTAGCTCTATTTCTCAAGTCCATGATTCCATTAAGGAGACCCCGTGAAGGTACGTACAATTAAAGGTGTATTTTGGAGCATTGAATGGGGTCGACCTGCCCAATTGATCTCATGATAGGCATAATTAAAGTGGAATAATCATCTAGAGAACCTAAAGTGTGCATAAGAAGTCACATGCACGAGCATTCGTGAAATGCTTGTTAGAGGATTAATGCATTTAAACTCTATTAGGTGCATTGCAAACTAGAAATCTACGTGCTACTGCATAGTCATATGATTCCTATCTTTTATCACAAAGACCGTATAAAATACCATTATGGCACGTCTTGGCATTTCTCAATGTGTCATCTCTTCCTCAATATATTGAAATAAGATATGTGACTAAGCTTTTAAGAAAAAGATGCTCTAAGATTTAGATTTATACTGGTTTCTTCACCTGAGATCAAATTTACCAGCTGCTTCTTTGTTGGATCAATGCTACACGTGTTGAGAATGTTCTTGATGAAGTTATGGGGTTGAAATATCAATCATTGGCTTGGACGAAAGTGCTACTTCTTGACCAATGGATCAGGAAGGTTGTGGTTCATATGGATCAAGAAAAGATCCAGTCTGTTGTGAGCTGGAAAGTGCTGAAGTCGATCATAAACTCATAGGTTCACAATCAGACGGATTAATCCGGTCGAGATATTAGCACTCATCCATAGATCTGTTATTGGTATAAATAACAGAAAAGAAATGTAACAAATATTTATTTTAAAAAGTAACCCCATATATCTGGGTCTGAAAGTAGTTATCGATGACCTTGAGTACTTTTTTTCTTATAAATCTTAACTCGAAGTTGTAATACCTTGGATTAGTGATTTGTATTACATTTTATAGGGAATTAATATAAAATTGTTGTATGGGTGCTAAGTCTCACTGAGTTCTTATATTGTTAAATAAGATTATAAATTAGAATTATCTCCAGGGGCAGAATTCCCACAAGGACGAATCTTTGCTCTCGTCTTATAGCCAACGTCACTTTGTTGTTTGCTCCTCTACATCGTTTAGGAGGCTACTAGAGTCTCCTAGAAAATTTCATATTTCAAGATTAAAAGATCTAGATAGTTTCTCTAGAAAGTTGTAGAGAGAGGAGAGCTTTTCTTTTGTATTTCATACACTTTATTTTAACGTACATAAAACTCTTATTTAAAGAGTTTTCTCATGGGAGGTTAATTGACTTCCCTAAAATTAAGTAGTAGTGGTGAGGAGTTAGTTAATAACTTCTCCACCCATGTGGACACAACATGGGTTATGAGGTACCGGCCACTACCAACATATATATTAGGTGATACCAGTTTTTATAAGCAATTCAGAAAAACTCCAATAGCAACTTTGATTAAAACTTTTGATTAGGGCGTAATTGGGTCTAACATTTTCCTAGCTCATGACAAATGATGTCATGGCCAAATGCCAATCTAGTAACCCCATTTGGTGCCGAGGTATTACAATGTGATCACGCCTTGATGAAGAAGTCAAGAATTTGAACTGGAGGAGACAATGATACGTTGGATTTGTACTTAGATCGCATATTGGATAGTTTGATTTTGAAGGTATTATATGGGTGCTAATTCTCACATAGATTGTGTCTAGGCAGAGCTTGGCTTTAATTTGAGAAAATTTTAATTGCAACTTTTACGACCTTTATATGGTATGGCACATGAGGTACAGTTTGTAGTTCACGCCCTGACTCATGACAAATGATACTAGCTAGAGATAACCTAACTCTACCTAATATCTAACACGTGGGGGATTCTCTATTGCAGGTCATTTCTTTGAATATGTGCCACACTCAGTACTAATGATTCCCATATTCTTCGTCCAAATGAATTATGTCATGAATTACATCCACCATAAAACACAGATGTGGCTAGCCTTCTATTAGTAGTGCAATTGGGATCTTGACAAGGGTGTTAGGGGTTCGACTACAAGAGATTTTGTTACCCCGAACTTATTTTCCACATTGGATTGTGATTGTGCGGTGTGCTGTGTGGGTGCTTTGTTCTTCATGTACTTAAATATGAAGTGAAATTAAGTTTTATAACTGATTCCATGCAAATCTAATGGTAACTAATTTGAGTAGTTTTTTTTTTCCCCAGAAGATAACGCAAATATGGTAACTGCTTTCCTCAATTAATTACAGAACAATATATCTCCAAAGGTCATAGATATCCGAACTTATTTAGTGATGCAAAATGTATTTTTTTTCCTTATATTTTTTAACTTTCTTTTATTAAATTATATTATTCAGATTGTTTTGACATGATTGCATGAGAATATTATGAAACATACTGTTAGAATGTAAACTTGTAATGGTCGGCTTGGTGAGTTATGCTTTACTCTTCTAGAAACTAATTGATAAATGTGTATCGCACTCACATCATAATGATAAGTAATATCAATTGTTGGGGATCTCTTTTGTGATGGTGAAAGTACTCTTTTTTCTCATGTGTGTGTATGTCAGCCAAAACAATTTCTAAATGCATTCTATAGAAACAATTGTCAGATAATCTATTAAGTATTTGGGAAAAGATGATCAGTACGCATGCCCTGCACTGATTGCAGTCATATAATTTCGTTTAATTTTCAGCATGCAGGAGACGATAGATCGCTATCGGAGGCATGCAAAAGAGATTCAAATTAACAATAAATCTGTTGAACAAAACATGCAGGTTGTGGCTCATTTTCCTTGGATTGTGCTAATTTTCTTCATATGTTTGAGGAAGAAACGTTTAGAAATTAGAATAGCTGCATTGTCCACCAAATTTATTGCCTATAATTTGTTGTCTACAGTAACATATATAATTCTTGAAGCAAGAGCCTCGATGTTGTTAGTCATATCATCCATTCTTGTGTTAAATGACCATACATTTAATAATTTAATTTGAAAGTTCATGCTGATAAGTATATATTATGCAATTTGGAATGTTGAAGGTATGAGTCCAACACTTTCCATCTCTTTTGTCTGTAACTTTGTCTTATTTTCTCTATAATTAAACGGGAAGTTCTTAAATGTAACATGATATAATAATATTCTTGTGAAACTTAAAGAAGATTTTTTGGTGCTCTCACTGCTCTTGGTGCTTGTCGCGCTTCGATTTTTTATGATCTTTGGACTAATATTTGATTTGCAATGGCAGCACTTGAGGATTGAAGCAGCAAGCATGATGAAGAAGATTGAGCTTCTTGAAGTTTCGAAACGGTTCCAGGCCTAGCTTATTTCTTACCCTATATTGTTTGAATCCATTGTAATATTATGCATGCAATATTGTTCGAATTCGAAAGCTTTTAATGAACCTTAAATATTTAGCATTGCCTCAGGAGACTTCTGGGAGAAAGCTTGGGATCATGCTCTATTGAAGAGCTACAACAGATAGAACATCAGTTGGAGAGGAGCGTAAACAAAGTCAGAGCAAGAAAGGTAAATTTCAAAACCCATCAAAATTGGCCTTGAATAAACTTCTTGAACTGAAAATGGTTAACGTGCTCGGATCTTGATTTTTTCCTTTCAGACTCAGGTTTTCAAGGAACAAATCGAGCAACTAAAAGAGAAGGTACAACTGAAACATTGATCGCTAGATAGACCCATTAATTTGATTTTATTGTTGCTTTACTGCTTTGGTTTTCTGCTATTGTACTAAATGGGGACAATATTCATGATTTCTTGTATTTAATTTATCGCTCTTAGAATGTATTTAGGTGTTTTTCTGTATATATGTGTACACGGGCTATGCCTACTTCAACAAATTTATTCTTGTCTCAATGTCGAGAAATTGTAAGATAAGAAATGAAAAAAAAAAAAAAATAGAATCTTACATGCATCGGAGTGTTGCATGGGTTTATATATGATAACTTCCAATTTCGATTGACTCCCAAGAAATTTTTGTGGTTATTTTCGTCTAGTTACTAAAAAGATTTTCTCAATTTATATGGTGCACAAAAATTCAGGAGAAAGCTCTAGCAGAGGAAAACGCAAGGCTATCCGAGAAGGTACTTAAAACTTTAGCTATTGTTATTCTTTATGATTCTTGTTCATCAATCAGCTAACTAACTTCTCAGACTTTTTTTGGATCGGAACACATGCATGCATGCATATCCTGCAACCACAAATGTAAGAATTAAGTTGGGAAACGAACGATCTGATCTATAAGTTGAATGTTTTGAAAAATCCAGCATGTTAGCTAGAAATAAATAATCAGCTTGGCCTAATGACATGTTTTTGTTCCTGTTTTCTGTATGATTATTAACAGCTTGAACCTCTCTTTGCAGTGCGGTATTCAATTACCACAGACAGCAATAAATGAGAATAGAGAAATTTCTGCTTACGAAGAAAGTACTCCGAGTTCAGATGTGGAGACAGAATTGTTCATTGGACTGAGAGCAAAGCGCCTCCCCCCACAGAATTGATCATGCATGGTCGTCTTAACTATGCCAAGTCTTTAATTTGCAAATATAAAATAATACAATATTAATATTAGTCAGACACTTTCTAATAATCTGAAGAAATCAAGCTGTTGTACGACTAAAATACTGGCAATTGTATCATGAGTACTGATAATTGTAAGAGAGAGCTTGACATATTATTGTTTGCTGAAAGCTAGAGCCTGTTGTTGTTGTTGTGAGATTCACTATATATCACCCATATTAATTAATGTTTGATCTTGGTGTATATATCAATTGATTGCATTGACACTTCTATTTTGAATCATATTAGAGCATGACCATCTTCCGAGCATTACCAAACTTTTCAAGTAGATCAGCATGTCATGTTGCCACAAATACTGTCAATATATATATAAGCCCATTCGCCAAGGACTTGGCATGAAGATTTTAGAATTTGATTATTGTAACCATACAAGCTAAACATGTTAAAGGATGTGAAAACTGGAACACTAACATTCTTTCATTTTTCGTCTGGCAGGATGAAAAGTGGTTGAGGGAGGTCACCAATTTGCAAATGCCTGCATAGACTGTAACAGTGACAGAAAGATAGGGTTGATCTCATGGGTTGGGTATATTATATATTATTGTCTGGGACCCCACATTACATGATGACATAATTGCTATAGTCGCAAAGAGATCTTACAAAAATAAATCTACAAATTAACGTATGTGATTCATATAATATATTAGATATACATTACAATAAAAGTAGTTTTACAATCTAACGTTTCACATCAATTTACGTCAGTTTGTGGATTTACTTTTACAAAGTATCTTTGTGACTACTTTTACTATATGCCATATATATAGCAATCACAAACAGTTGAATTCAACAACCAAGAGGTTTGACAACAAAGGGATTCATTTCCGTTTCACTCACTTTTAAATAGAATGTTAGTGTTAGACCTTCTTAATTAAGTTTGCATTGATTTCAATTTCTCGAAGACGCATCGATCGGCACTTGGATTGCGATAAAACGTGAATTCCACTCGCCATTACTTCTCAGTGTAACTCAAGAGTACTCAAAACACACGCCAGAATTATCAACATGATTATGTTTAACAATGTCAGCCAACATGTAACCAAACTCAAAATTTTTTTTTTATAATTAATAAGATATTTTATTACCAAGAGAAGGCACAGGAAGTATACAAGAGAAAAAACTTACATACACTCTAGAAATTGAAAATGACTAAAGCAAATCAAGAAAATTCTCTCCATTCAATACAAAAACTAGCCTTAGCCCAAAAACACAAGGCATTAAAGAAAAACTCCTTAAATTCTCCCATCGATCGTTCTTTATCTTCAATACACCTCCCAAGCAATACACGTCTTACCAAAAACCTCATTCCACAATGTCTTAGCCACCTACAGTGAAGAAAAAGATGGTTAACAAATTCACCATTTTTCTTACACATGAAGCACCAATCTACTACACAAAGTCTACACTTTCTTAAGTTATCCGTAGTGAGAATTTTTCCAAGAAAAAAATGCCACCTTACTAGGCACCTAACTCTCCAAATGCATTTCCACAATAATCATAGACACAATGACAGGTTGGTGCCTTATAAAAGGAACTAACTGAAAATCTGGAATTTCCTGCATGAACCCAAAACAACCCATCCTCCCTTCCCCGAACAATCTTCAAATCATAAAATCTGCCAAAAAATCAGGGACTACATTCACTTCCCAGTCATGCATATTTCTGAAAAAATCAACAGTCCATTGAAGATTATTATTCACAAAAGACAAGGAATAAGCCACTGCAGCATCTTAATCCCTAGCAATCCTGACAAGGGAAGGGTAAACACTCTTGAGAGCCGAATCCCCATACCAAATATCATGCCAAAACTGAATCATTGCCCCGTCTCCCACCTTGAATTTTACATGATTGACGAACTCCCCCCAACCCATCCGAATGGACTTCCACAAACCCATCCCGTACACTCCTCTTACTTCATCAGAACACCAACTCCCCCTCATCCTCTCATATTTAATGTCAACAACATTTTTCCATAATGCATCCCCTTTAATATGATATCTCCAAAGTCATTTCCCAAGAAGAGTTTTGTTAAAAAGCCTCAAATTTCGCACTCCCAAACCTCCACAAGAAACTGGTTGACAAACCTTATTCCAACTTACCAAGTGAGACTTTCTTTCCTCCACTTTACCTCCCGACAAGAAATTGCAAAAAAATCCTTTTAATTCTATTCGCCACCCCTGCCGGCAAACTCATTTTCATGGGGACTGTGGAGATTCAGTGGTAAAAAATAGATTGAAATAAAGAACTGAAATGAAGGAAAGAATAAGATGATGAGTACAAAGCTATATAATACATCAATGTAATATTAGGCACGGACAAGGGGTAAACAGGGTGCGCACCCTGTGGGTGCCAACATAGGTTAGCAGATATGCGTGTTTGTATTGAAGACATAAATTCAGCACGGTTAGGTATTCATCAAACAAGTTGAACCATGGACCTCAAAATTGAGTGCACGAGTGTAATGAATGGAGACATGACATTTATAAAATGAATAAATTGAAAAAATCATGTGAATTCATCAAATATATATCAATATACTGCATTTTCCCCCACTACCAGAAGGAAATATTTAACACCTGCTGTCTCTCATAACGATTAGGGGAAAAAGTGAAATAGTCCATGCGATAAAGAAGATCTTGGTATGATGATCATAAAGCTATAAACGAGACAGTAGGCTCAGAAAGATGCCCCTGGAAAGTTAGAAAAGCACCTTGCCAATGAAAGCTACCGAGCCTCCTAGTCTTGCTATCCCAACAGAAATTTTAGCAGGTGCTCCACCAGCAGCTTTCTTAAATAAAAGGAGGTGCTTCCGCTAGCGCAACTCCACCAACAGTCTACACAAAATAAATCAACATCCCCCAAAGCAAACGATCATCTGTTTTTCTCGATCCAGGGCCCTCCATTTTTATAAGCGGAAGGCACTTTAAATCAAACCTCGGGAGAAGCTTTAGATGTACCTACATGAGATCAATTGCCAGAGATCAACAAGAACAAAATGATACCTATCAAGAACAAAGTGATCATCAATACTAATATTAATATGATATTGCAAACTGATATGAGCGAGATAACATATAGCGCTGTAACTACAGAACGTGGTACTCCTTTAATCCCCAATCTCTTCCCTTTCATGGTTTCAGCCCAACACCTTTACCTTCTAAACGGTCGGAGATACCGCTTGGCTGCAAAGGACAATTCTTTGTATCAACTTGTAACCTGAATCAAATTATGATCCAATAATTCTCATCAAGGGCACAACTATTATTACCCAGAGAATCAAATGGCCATGGGTGAAACTCGAAAAAAAAAATGCATCAAATGGAGGGCTTATACGGGATCAATTGGCATTAGCCCAGACACTAATTTGCCCAATCTAAATGATACGTATAGCTCTCTCAACTTGAGAAGATTATTCTAAAAAATCTCAATGAGAATGATAATTTGATCTCAAGAATCCCATAACAGAGAAAAAAATTGCAGACAAGATCCCAATGATCTAACAAAACTCCCAACTAGATCCATCAAAATCATATCATTTGCCTCAAGTATCATTTTGGGTATAGAAAAAGAAAGAAAAAGAAAAGCACTTGATAATTGAGATCTAGAACTAATTCAAACCTGGCGAGTCCGTCAAAATGAAATCGTTTAGTTCACAAATCAAACGGATACAATGAAACTCAATATAAAACACAAAGAATCCTATAGAACAGAGAACAAACTCCGATCGAAACCAAGAAAGTCTAACAAGATAATTACCCACTTGACAATAAAAAAAATGGGCAAGGGTAAAACTCAGGAAAAATGTGCCATTAGATTTGCGAGCTGAAAGTGATTAAGACTCAAGAATGTCCACCATTAACGCATCAATACGTTGAGGTCTCAAAACGGGCATTAATGAAAAATCAAAAGAAACAGTAAAATACCAGAAATAGAACTCCGGGCTATAGAAATACCAATTTCTCCTTGCCTAATAGGAGGAGCGTGATGGAGTGTGATAACTCTTTATAAAACTCAGAATAAGTTTCTTTCTAGACTATGTGGGACTTCTCAATACTAGACACCTTGAAGCTACCCCCTTACGTGACTTTTTGAGGTTCAAATGAAAGCTGCAACTGGACATCTTCTAGCAGAACTTTGGAGGGGCCATCAATGTCCACAGAACCACAATACCAAGTGCCAAACGAAGTACTAGAACCTCGTTGCAATATACCAAGGAAATCTCAACTCTTTATCTTTTTCTTATTTTCGTTTGAAAGGCCGGTTCTTGTTTGATGTTTAACTCCAGCCTCCAGCACAAACACCGATCCACATTCCACTTCCTAATCGTTCTTTGGGATCGCATTCCTGTTCTCGACAATCTAGCGTGCTCGGATATTGCCATGTCAGATGAGACGCACCATTGAGTGGGTCCAGAGGCTGAGACTGATTTTGTTCCTACCTTTTGATACTCGCTGCTTTCGTTTCGCATGTAAACAGCCTTTGCCATTAGTCTGGTTGGATGATGATCCTGATTATCAGAACGTTGTACTTGTTTTACGAGGACCCAACAGATCAGTACGGGTTTGGTATATCGATCAGCTTAAATCAGATCTCAAAATCTTCCAAGCAGATATATTATAATCTTATCAAATCACATCCGTACGTACACTTTGTTTTGTTTTTAAATATTAACAAGTTGTAAAGGGAAGATAACATGAAGATATTCAGTTTATCACATCCGTACGTACACTTTGTTTTGTTTTTAAATATTAACAAGTTGTAAAGGGAAGATAACATGAAGATATGCAGTTTATGGTTGGAAGTATTGATAATCATGGTCAGTATGGAGTCCGTATATATATGGACATGCATTATTCACCTTTAATACGATTATTTGAAAATACTATATTTCCATTTCGGATCATGCAGCTATTTAGCATCCTATATATTTGACAATTATCAACATTTTTTTTCATTTTTTCTTCCAATCATGTTAATTTAACAAGCATCAATCAAAAGTCATTTTTATGGTACTTTAATTAAGATTGTTAGAATTTGAAAAAAAAAAAAAATATTGAACAAAAATATATTTTATTTATAATTAATGTCAAATATATGGGAATATTGTTAGGTATCAATTTTCATTTAAAAAAAATGTTGGATATATAGTAATGATAAATTTTTGCAAAGATCATTCTAATTTTTTACTCAGGTCAAAAATCCGTACAGCTAGATGGAACCTGGCAATATCCGTATATGAAAATTAACAAACGGACGTTCGTATGCACACATCTGCACAGCAAGACTCTTTTGCTTGTTGGTGGCAACTTTATGACTGCCTAATATTCCCCAACACTGAAGAGTCCAACGCAACAATGTACCAATAACGTCGGGCTCCTTCATATTAATTGTGCTATTCATTTCTGCATGCAGTAAGTCTAGGCCCAACATCTCAATTAAGAAATGAACTACATGATACTTATTCGATTGACATTGAAAGGGAATTATTTATATGGCATCTCCTCATGATCATCAGATCAGTAAAAGAGTACTGATGCTAGCAGCAGCTAGATATATAAATAATGTGTAATATTTAAACATGATGATCTCTCGTACGCGCGCGCGCACACACACACACATATATATATATATATATATATATATATATATATCATGTAACTTATAAGTAAATAGGTAGGTTGGAGATCATGATAGTGCAAATACCAATACACAAGCCATAAATATAAATATATATATGTGTGTGTATAATTAGACAATCATTTAATTGGTCAAATGCATGAAACTCTTTAGAACTTAAACGGAGTTGAAAGAGCCCATCCTGAGATGAAGTTAGCCTCATGACCACCAGCCATGCTCTTCGGAGCAGACGATCCCTCATGAGATGGATCATAATGATGGTAGCTGTTCCAAACAGTGACAAAGTCATTAGAAAATTAACTTGCTTCTACTTAAGAATTAAGTAGTAGTACTTCATCTAATTAACAAGTGTTATCAAATATTTAAGCATGATTTCTCTCAAAAACTAGCTCTTTCTATGTTATGATCATCTTCTTCAAGTATTAATCTAGTACTCATGCAAGAGATCAGAGTTCGATCGATGAGTAAGCATAACCTAGATATATAGAAGCTGTACTTTAGGAGTACGTCAAAAGGCCAGGAAGAACTCAAGTACTTAACGAGAGAGTAGTAATTAATTAGTAGCATACCCTATTTGTAAGACAGGCTCGGGTTGGCACTCCATGGGATTGGTTTGTGAATGATGCACATGATGATGAAAGTTGCTATTTTCAGCTGCTGAAGTAGTAGTACCAGTACTGTTCCAAAAGTTCTGAATAGCCTTAAGGGTGTGTCCTTCTGCCTCAAGCTGAACCATATATAGACATTGGAAAAAAGTGAATCATCAGCTTCACTAACAGAAGGCAACAAATATATATTAGTTATCATGTTATATATATATATATATATATATATATATATATATGCTATTATAAAAAATTTTATTTGAAAGTTTTTACATCACACACCATTGGCAAAATTTGATTTGAAAGACAAATTTTAAAATTTTAATTTTACAAATCAAATTATGTCATGTGAATGGTACTACTGTATGATGTAAAGGCCTTCAAATTGTACTATTATATATAAGTTATATATGCATGCAAATCATAGTTCAAAGTATGTAGTGTATATATATATATATATATATATATGACCTTAATCTTAAGTTGCTGATTGAGGTCTCCAAGGCTGCGCTCCTGCCAAATTGAATCAGAAGGTCACAGTAATAAATCATTATTAATATTACATGTTATGGCCAGTACGTCTTAATTAAAGAACAAATTATATCATCTTATATAATTTACAAGAATATTGCATGAAGAGATCACATGATTTAATACCTTAATTACTGCTGTCAATTTCTATATATATAATTACACATGCATGAAAAAAAGAAAAAGAAATAGTACCAAGTAGATCAGCGTGACAATATATATATGGCATGTGCGTGCCCTAAAGTCAAAGTAGTAAAGGCTGATTGATCAATCTAATACCGGCCTTCAGTCTTTTCTTATATATAAGTGCGTATATAGGTAGCTAGGCAACTGATCATCACACTGCTTAATATGTAGCTAGCATAGTCGGACAAGAAAAAAACAGTACTCGTAAGCAATAATATTTTTTCTCCCACGATCAAGTCTCTAGCTAGCTAGCTTTAAACAATCACTTGGCGCTGTGTCTTTGTACGTACCAAAAACCCGTCAATTAGAGGCAAGACTATTGGTAAATCCTAATTAATATCTATGCATGCATGCCGCGTGATGGTCATGTGTGAATCAAATAAGACCCATATGTTCTTAGAAACTATAATTTGAAGAAAATTATATATATATATATATATATATATATGATGATGATGATTACTTACCCTTTTGCGAAGTTCTTCCATCTGTTCTATCATAATTTGTGTCTGCAATTAAGGACGAAAGACAAGTAGTATACTTAATTCAAATTCACAAATTCTTTAATTGTAGCATGACTATCTAGTTGACATCCATGTTAACTAGAAAGGAAATTATATATATGTAGTGACAAACACGAGGCTATGCGCCCTTGATGGTAAACAATTTGCTGAGCAAAATTTGAAATATTATTCCTAATTCTGTGTGTACATATATATATAAGAAATACCTTTTGCATGCCTTAATATATAATATTGTTGGAAAATTCATGTTTAGAGAGAGAGAGGCCAGGCATGGATCATAATAGAAAACTATATCACTGCTGAGATGAGGACTTTTATACTTATAAAGATATGCGAATAGTACCTTCCTTTGCCTAGCTAGTTGCAAAGCTCCTTCAAGCTGCTTCTCAAGGTTTTGCAGCTCTTTCACGCTCAATGGTCCAAGATCTTCTCCAAGCAAATGCCTTTTAAAGCAAGCAAGTACATAACCAGTTCTATAATTGTTAGCAAACATAAGGTATGCATGGTGCTACTAATTGTCAGGCCTGTCAATTGATTTGTTGGGCATCGGCCAAATCGAATCCACAAAAATCAGACTAACAACTGCAATTAATTGTACAACATAATTATATATCTATATATATATATATATATATATGGCTCTAGATCACTTTGGGAATGGCAAAACCTTTGAGTCAGCTGAAGAGATTCATATTTAGCCTTTAATTTTGCTACCTCCTGGTACCAGCTCTGCATGATGCATTGACAAACAAAACCAAAATTCAGGCCAGATAGAATTCGAATTAAGAACAATCTTCAATCGATTGAAGATACGTACCGATGAATTAATATCATCAGCAGTTTAAGCGCCTAAGGAAGAATTTTGGAAAAAAGATCACAAATTACCTGTGTTTCACGTTGATCAACACCGTTGTCCTGCAGAGGAGTGAAGCAATACTGCTGGTATCGCTCTAGTGTTTTTGCTATTCTGCAAAAATCAGATACCGGTGGTTAAAAGCAATTAATTACCACATGAGTTTTAGCCTAACCCTGGCATAGATCGAGAGATCAATAAGAACAGCAGAATGAGATATTATAATATAATCAGCATAGTACTCTATATACAGTTAATAGAATACTATAGAAAGTATAAATTACCTTTATCCATACAAAATATTTCAAATTCACATTGTTATATTGTCTGTCTCATCGTGGAAAATCGATAATCGCGTCAAAATTACTGATATAAAAGCTGATCGTTCTCTTGTATTATCTAGTCGTTTGACTTACATGATCAATAGTAAACATCAATGATTTGGATTATAATATCCAAAGGACTATTCTTGCACAAACGACAATAAGAACTGATTTGGATCCTAGTGTTTCATTGTGGATCAGCAAATCCCACAGGTTCAGTTCTCAATTAGCTCGACTCATAGCTAGCTAGACATGAATATACTTTTAACTGATCTTAAGTACATGCTTACGTGAAAATTAATTAATAAGGTTCTTCACTTTCCATTATTATATGCATATATAATAAATTACTCGAGCCATTACTCAAGCAAATTTATTAAGGGTCGCTCGAACGTCCAAAATAAGAAAGGAACGAAAAGTAATAGAAAAACATGTGTTGAAAAAAATGCATTCGCTAATTCAGCAATTAAGAATCAAATATGGGTATATAGTTTATATAACTTCTTTATTCGGTCTATTTTCTTTAATTTGTCAGAAATGAAAAGCAAACATGCTACAACATATATAATATCTGTCCAGAACAAGTATGTTACATCCGCTCATGATATAGAAACATGCAACAGCATGTCTCATCTCCAGTACCGAAAGGTTAATCTTGAGATCACATGAGTAAGAGAAAGATAGCTCTTTTTTCACCAAAAAAGAGAAACATGCAAGAAAAGAAAAGAAAAGGAACTTACTTGGATCAGCAGTGATTGTAGTACTACTTTAATATGCTAGATCAACATCCACATGATGAATTGACATGTCATATATTGTAGCTACAATATTCAATGGGAACATACGACTTGAAAACTGGACTGAGATTCAGTATCGATCTCAGACCCTCATTAACAAAAAATGTATAGCGGCCCCATTTTTTTCTAATTTGACCTGAACTTCACTGCTTCGATCTAGCTAGCTAACATATAGTACTGTGTTTTTGTGACATTTGAGTGTGGGGACTATTAAAATCTTTCATATCTCCTAATTAAACCCGGCCCCGACGACTTCACCAGGTGATCTCCGTTACCCTAAATTAAGTTTCTAATTTTAAAGAATGGATCATGAGTACAGAACATGTTCGTGATCATGTGCATAGGTGAGAGAGGGTGAGCGAATTAACCCGTGGTGAAACTAAAAACATCTGAGAATTAGATCGGGTATAACGAGGAATTGCAAAACCTGAACCTATGCGTTGTTGATTTGCTTCCTAGCTTTTCCGAAAAATATGGAATTGATCAGTAAAATTTTAAAAACCCTAAAACAGAAGAAATCCCACAAGCTAGGATGTGCTTAATTTCTCATTTTCTCTACCACACTCGACCCACTGTTGTCATTTTTGAGAGAGAGAGAGAGAGAGATGGAGAGATGGAGAGATGGAGATGCAGAGGACCGGAGACCCCCAAAAGAGTACTTGAGAATCATGGGTGTGTTTGATTTGCCACCCCAGCCAGAGTCCAGCAATTAAAGAGATGAAGATGGAGCAGGAACGGTGATAAACCCACAGAGTAAAAGGACCAAAAGAGATGAAGACAAGTTTACATTCCTAGAATTGTGAGAATTCCACTGGATTTGGTACTCAGCGTTAAAATTTTAACGTTTTCCTGGAGAGAGATGCAAAATCCTAGATCTTACCCAGAGGTCTGAGAGAGAGAGCTTCCTTAATTACCAGTCATAGGACTTTAGTTGAATAATATGAGGCTGTTTCATGTCTAAGAAAGAAAAAGCTTGTACTGTTCCATCACAACTTCATGAAAATCTAACCAAGACCAAGAAAGCCAGAGTTGAGAGACAGTACGCTCAAACAGAAAGTGAGGATCTGAAAGGACCATGTAACGTGTCGATCTGTGATTGGTAAAAAGCTGATGATCTCTGCAATTCATGAACCCCCGCCTTTGTCGATCCAAAAACATGTAACCCAGAAGCCTAAAAGCCGAACAACGAGAAAAGAAGGATATATAAGGGATGGAGAGAGAGAGAGAGAGAGAGAGAGAGAGAGCTGTCAGAGAGAGGTGTGTAGATCAAGAAAGCAACTTGTGCAGTATCAACATATGTTATATGTAGGTAACGGAAGAGGAACACAGAAATCCAAAAGACGGAAAGAAAACTTCGGAAACGAAGACTAGGTAATCTAGAGAGAGAGAAGAGAGAGGGAGAACAGGAGAGAATTACCTATCAGGACAATAAATTTTAAGAAAAGCTTTAATTCTAGATTAGAAAACGTAGGTGAATGCATCGGAATTTAGACCACTACACGTCTAAGCCCAAAAACAGAAAAAAAAAGCAGCTGAATACATAAAAGATCGAGAAAAATGCAAAGAAAGAGCTCGGTAGTGTTAGAGAGAATGGGATATCGGGGTTTACCCCGCGCTTCCGAACTCATAAAGCTTGCCACGACTAGAGAAAATGATGACAGCAACCTCAGCATCACAAAGAACAGAAAGCTCATAAGCTTTCTTGAGCAAACCATTCCTCCTCTTTGAGAAAGTAACTTGGCGGTTGATCTTGTTCTCAATCCTCTTCAGCTCGACTTTCCCCCTCCCCATCCTCTCTTTCTCTTTCTGGACAATATTAAAACCTACAAATAGTATAACCTATGTGCAAGTGTAAGTCTGGGATGTTCAGTTTCTCTCTCTCTCTCTCTCTCTCAAACAGGGTTGGAATTATATCATGCAGTGGTTTGAGGTTATACAAAAATGGAGGTGTGGAATATAAATATTACATGGAGTAGGTATGGGAAACAAGGGCTTTCTGAGAGAAGTGGGAGTTTGTTGGGGCTGTGTTAGAACTTAGAAACGAATATCGATAGGAGGACTGGGACTCTATATAATATCTTTTACAACAAAATGGAAACCCAGTAATTCTTCCTTCTCATTCTCTTTTCCTTTTTAATTTTAGCAAATGCTGCATTCATCTCTCCCTTTCTCTCTTTCTGATCTTTCATGCACTGTGAGTTCAGACTTGCCTTCAGTTCTTGTAAGGTAATAAATTAATATTCATCCCACGCGCCTTGCTTTCAAGCGTAACTTCACGATCCGAGTCATGTATGTGCAGCCACTAATTGGTAATTTACAGTACCTAATCTTTGATAAAGTTTTTATTTTTAATTTAAGGATTTGATATTAAGTACTAATTTTTCTAGAATTCATGAACATCAGTTGCAGTTAAGAACAATTTAGTTTCTCGAATATAATAAATTAATATATATATATATATATATATATGGGATAATTTTGGGTATATATATAATAGTAGTACTACTCCAGCTTGTAGAACTTAATCAAGTTTAGAACTAATATTTTTCGACAACTTAATTTGGATTTAAGAATGTTGGTTGTAAATGATATTTGGCTGCTCTTCGATCGAATCCCATAATTGATCAGTTCGATCAGATAAATTATTGAAACACGAATGCTAGCTAGTTCAATTCGGAAATCTTAGGTTTTGGGAATTAATTCGAGCTAATTTTGGATTAATCCCAAATGCTTGTTTGAGTACCAGGGGAGTATATAATTACTTACTACGTACTTGACATGCAATATATGAAAATTAAATTGGAAAAACCATAATTAATATTTAGTATATACCTAGCCATGATCGATGCACTTACGTACGTGGATTTTACACCATGTTTGAAATGTGATTATGAGCAATTTGGAGACCTAATTTATCCCGTTCTTTTTAATTTACTTCTCCATCTTTTTGAAGTAAATTAATTAAGGTTAAATTAAGGATATAAATATATAATATTATTGTAGCCCTTAATAATGGATATATATATATTTGGGTTAGACTAGCTAGTGATCTTATAGCTTGGCTACAAAGAAATTGGATATATATTGTACAATAAAGTCTATAAATTAATTAATATGGTTACAATTAAAGATATCACGTACAGGATTTGAGCCTTAATTTGAAGTTCCTATTCTAAGACACGTACATGATCAGAACAAATTATAGCTAGGCCGGTCACAGATATAATATAGTGATGTAGGTATATATATGTATTTAATTGTAGTATGCATATGGTTGGAAATTAACAAAGGAAACTTCTCAAAAAATAATGTTTGATGTTATGAACTTCATCATGTATAATATTAATTTCTTTACTCCTTGGGGCAAGACTTATAAATTTGTAGAAACGAGTATCATTAATTAGTGACCAATTAAGGCATGCATACATGTAGTACGTACTAGCTACTAGCTAGCTAGCTAGCAGTAGCCATTATTTATTCAAAACTAACCAAAATTTAGCAATTTGTGTCAATTATATATATTCCTATTGTCATGATCATGAATATATATATATATATATATTAAGTGACCAAAACCACGACAAATTAATAATTTATTATAAGTACATGCATGCATGCACTTTGGATGAATTTATTGTTGGGGGTGGCCTTATAAAATTGTTATATAATATATATGATCAGTACTAGAGAACGGATTAATAAACTTTTTGATTGGACTCATGTTGATAAAATTGGCTAATACTTAAAATGATAATTTAATGTTACTATGATCTACAAGCTGACATGATATGTTGAGAGAAATTGATCAAATTGATTTTGATGGAATATAAAAAGTGATGTTCAAATTATTTATTTTTTTCCACTTAGGAGCTAAATTTTAATTCATGGTATTATTCGGAAATCTTATATATATAACTGTAAAGGTCAGGGAAATTTCCAAAGAAGCCTAGTACTACTGTCAATATTCTGATCAAAAGAAATCCGAAAATTCGTATATTATGTTTCTTTGGATATATATCGTTTTCGTGACCTGCATGCATGCATGCCATAAAAGGACCCAAATAATTACAATTTGGTCAATATCTTAATTGGTTAAACTGTAAGTTAATTATCCTCTCGCGAGTGAGTTTAAATTTTGTGGATCAAATCAATTCACAACGCAATTACGTATGTCACCAGCTCTCGATCTCAGCTTTATGCATATATACTGCATTAATTATACCATATATACTATCGCGTGATCAAATTTAATTAATTTGTTCAACCTGCAAGCTGGAATCCCATGATGATCGTTAGGTGTATATATATATATATATATATATATATATATATATGAAAGGTGACATCCGAAATTATTGTATATATATAATATTATAATACATGATACAAATTATATTTCGCCTAATTAAGTAATCATGTAATTATATATATATATGCGATGCAACTATCATATAAATTAAAGCTGGCTGATCATATACACGTACATGATGATTACGTACGTTAATTTGCACCAAGTAACGTGAGATAATATTTGGATCATATCATATTACTTATACACTCGATCCGCAACCAGCACTACGTTTAGATTAATGTCCCTACCTGCTATAGCTTGAAGATCAATGTTTTGAATACCGTACCAGAAGTTATACCGGTCAAGGTACTGGAACGAAATATTTCGATACCGGTATCGTTTCGTGTACCGTTTCGAAATAGTTGATATATGAATAAATTATATATATAAATTATATTCTAAAAAAATAGTCTATATATGAATAAATTATATATAAATACATATATATATAAATTATAAATAGTCCAATCTGAATTGAGGGTTAAAAAATAAACTTATAATTTGAAAAAAAAAATTGGAAGCTGAAATATCGGCCGATACCATCTGGTATTTAGATCGGTACGAAATATATGGAGTACCTATACTAGTCCAATGACTGATACGGTACGAAATTTAAAATTTTGCTATAGACGCGTCACGCACGTACAAGTACTTATTGATCATCATCATCTTTAATTAAAAGCCAATTACTTGCAAATTAAGGAAGGTCGATGTATAAAAGCTTAGATCATGATGAGCTGGGATTTCATGTATTAAAAGTTAGCTGGGATGTTGAAATAGGTTATAATTAAGGTGGTTTATTGAAATTCAGAGCAATTAAATTTAACGAGCATGCAGTACTACAGTAATTCTTCAAATCTTCAAGCCTATAAGAGTCAATTAGGCCGTCGAGGAGAGATCAACATTCACGTCTTGCCCACGGAATTAACGCTAGCTAGCACTGTCCCATATATATTGCAAATTGGAGAAACAAATTAAGTCCCCAAAAAGAGTTTTCACGAGAAAAAGTATTCCAGCATGTGGGGGCAATATTATTGATCCCAGCACCTTTCAAATGTCATTTCATTAATTAACATGTACGTCCTTTCGGACAAAACAAGGTTACTAATTCATACGTGGCATGCAATGGTTACAATGCATGTGATAACTGATGATGACTATGCATGTCCAAGTTTTTTTTTTTTTTTGGCAGTACTCATGATGTTATTTTATTTATCTATCTACCCCAGTTTTTCAATAATGTCATTGCCCATGCATCCCCATAGTTTGCCTTATTTAGCTTATTGACACAGTCTGGATTTGCAGGTTGCTTGTCCGAGTGTCATCGTCATTGCCCCTTCTTTGGAATATGGTTTGAATGATTCTCATGACCCACTCACTCGATCGGCTCATTGTTCAAACTCTGACTTGTTTATTTTTTATATATAAAAAATGTAAAATTACGAGCCATATATGCAGATCATATTAATATCAATTTCGGCCGTCCTATATCCCAATACCAAAACTTGTTAGTGCATGCATGCCAAAGCTAGCTGTACTGCTATTATAAGTTTAAGCGGCCAGTTGGACGACTAGTAATTGTGCATATTCATGAGATTAATGCATGATTTCAGGAGCCTAGCTATGTTCGATCGATCGTACCAGTAGTAGTAGTCAGTATTCATATATGTAATGTACATGATAATTGTAACATTAGCCCTTTGCCAACCTCGACAACCCATAAAATTAACAAAACATGCACCCACCCGGCCATATCATTTATCAAGGAGAATTTACTACAAAGAGCTGGAAATATGAAAAGATCAGGTACTGGAAAAAGAGAAAAAAAAAGAAAATGAGTAATATTCCTAGCTACAGGCTGTAGCAATAAAGCTGTTTTCCAAAGTGGTGTCCATCAGCCTTGAAGAGTGACAAGTGACAACCCATCTTTGGGGTCTAATCTAAGAGCTGGGTGGTGGGGATGGTTAGGGCATTCCATTGTAGGAAAGCGTTGATAACAGTACTGTCATGGTTTTTCAATGCAAACTTTCCATATTTTGCATAGCCTTCACTGTCAGCTGAGCTTTCAAGCTCCACCATTAACCCTGCTGGCCAGCCGGGTGCTTAATTAATAGAACAAAAGATTGATCAATGCCTAGCTAGTCAGTCGATCGGATGGCTGTAATGTAATCATAGAATTATATGCTTTTTTTTTTTTTTTGTCATTTTGAATAATAATAAATTAATTTCATTATCTGATCTAGTTTTCCTAATTAATTATAGCTTAATTACACTAAGGTGGTCGTACGTAGATTTAGGTGAGAATAATGGCATGATGTAATATGCATGGCGGTACCTCACACCTTAAAAGAAGATGCTTTCAATGGCACTGCATGCAGCTCTTGCCGGGGATCATGCATGGACATTCACATGATCATCATACATGGGTACGTTAAAAGATCCTGTGGATTCTCTTGTAACAACCGCAGATTCGTGAGTTTGTATCTTTCTCGATCGGTATCTACGTACCTAGCTAACTGGCCGGGATGATTAATTAATTTTGGGATAATTATATTTTTCCCAATTCACCTCAATAGAAATATATATAAATATCCATAGAGAAATGTTACTAACTAATATGTAATTTGTTATTTTTGAAATTCTATATATGAAAACACATATAGTAAGATAGAATGATAAAGATGACAAATCACGTATTGATTAGGTAGTGGTATTGTGTGGTGTAAGCTCCAAATAGAATTTCTTATATATATATAAACTACCCTTCCTTTTAATGCATTTAATCATGTTTGAGTTCTAATATTAGAGGGTCTTTTTTTTTTTTTTTGGTTGTATTTTTACACATATTTCTGTTAAAGTTAGAGTAATGATATATACACAACACATGGTACGACACATTACACAACAATATTATAAAATGATGGTATTTTTATAAAATTATGTTACTTTTATAAGATGTTTTACAAAAATACCACTCATTTAAAACATAATTATATAAAGTGTTGTAAAAAATATTGTGTAAATCATTTTTTAATTAAAATTTAGGGAGTAAATGATCGAAGTGAGATCATATTATTAGTCTTTTGTTTTATTTTAGCAAACCATGTATTCTAAACATGCATTTATAACCCTAATTAAAGCTGTATGGCATCTTCATTTACCAAATTCGACAAATATATACGTGTGAAGACGAACAAAACAATGCCTATATTTTCATTTGAGAAGTGTTTAAGTACACAAACTAACACGATTAGATTAGATTTCATATGTTAAATCTTATTTACAACAAAAAGTTATCAATTCATAAATTTATTTCTGTGAAATTTCTTTGGCAAACAAATAAAACTTCTCCAATTAAAACCATTAAGCGTAATATTGACGAAACATACACGCATGGGCCTCTCATCTGGTCTAATTTGGGAACACAACTATATATTCTTAGTTATTTCCTTTCCAAATATTACTTAAATACAAAATATTTTTAATTTCAAATCTCTAAATTTATTTATCTAATTATGACCTAATCATCACAAATTTTTCAAACTTCTAAATAAAATACAAAAAATGATAAATTTTCTTAAATTTTAAAATAAAAATTATATTAAAAAATTATATTCAAATAATTTTTTAACTTTATAATATTTTTATTTAACTTTTTATATCTCATTTTTCAAAACTCAATAAAAAATCTTAACTCAAATTATTTTATTATTATTCACATATATTATAAATACCCAACCACTGTTGTGAAGAGTATCGTTGCGTGGGCTAGTGAGCCTGGTCGTGTGCTTGGGTTTGTCTGTTATGCCTTTTTTTTCTCTTTGGGGCAGGCTCAAATACCTATAGTTCCGGCCCATGACCACCAACAAAACCACCTCGACCTTGCTAAGATGCACAGAACAGAGAAACAGGGCCCAGGGGTTTCTTCAATCTCTGAGGAAGGGTGAAGGGTCGACTGAAGACCAAACAGAAGCTGTGTGGGTGTGCGAGAGAGATGGCACTCGCAGGAGCAGCAGAAGCGCAAAGGAGACAAGGAGGGAGACCCCTGGGTCCACCTCCAAGAGGCCATCCCGCTTTTCTTCGCCCTCGCTTCGAGCCCGTAGATCGCGAAAAGGTGCTCTCTCTCTCTCTCTCTCTCTCTCTCTCTGTTGTTGCTTTTTTAGGATTGCCGATTTTGAATTCTTAGTTTTGGTATTTCTTTACTATCTTGTGCAATGTTTAGTCGCCCTAAAGCTTTATTGTCTCAAAATTCTGTTTCTTGATCTCGTTCTTAAATTGCTTGCAGACTTGCCCGTTATTGCTTCGAGTTTTCACCAAGGTACGTCTGTCATCAAAGCTCCATGATACATTTTCTTCCTATTCCAAGAGTACGAAATCATTGTTTTTCATGATTGTGCGAAGCTCTTAAATAATGAAGTTTGTTTTCTTAGCCTTCAAAGTTAACATATTTCAAATTCTGCATGCCACTTGGGGCATCTTAATTGAGTCTCAACTAAACATCTGGGAACTTATTATTATTTTTCTTTCTTGTAAGCAATCATCATTATCAAGATGTAATCGTTTAATAAATCTGTATTGGATTTTAAGTCGAAAACAAGAGGCGGTAGTAAATAACTGTTTATGAATTGTGAAGTTTCTAAGTTTAAGACCATGAATGCCCGTTGAAGAGCTAGTCTCTACTGTTGTCTTAGACTTTGAAACTTGATGTTCTATGTGGAAATCGTAGTTACAACTTGTTGAATTCTTTGTAGATTGGAGGTCATCATAATGATGAAGAATTTGCTGTGCGAGGCAAGGTGCCCAAGGATGAGGTTCAAATTTATACCTGGAAAGATGCTACTCTTCGTGAGTTAACCGATCTGGTATGCCATCTCTCTCTCTCTCTCTCTCTGCGCACTTTGTTTTTGTTTTTGGTTCAATGGTTTTGTATTTGTGTGCTCATTTACACATGCCCCATACGTTGGATATGCATGCATTTATATCTATATACTACTGAACACTGTAGTAGTTCAAATTCTCTTAGTGTTGATACTTGAGAACCTTTGGGCCTACATTACCTACAATTGATGGCACTAGCTACTACTCTGGGGCTGGTCAACTAATATGATGGCTTATAAGAGTGTAATTTCCAATAAAAAAGGCACACAGTTTCATAATGGTCAAATGGTAGCTGGAGAGGCCTCCAAGGTAATCCACAAGTGGCAGCTATCTGGAGAATGGCTCCTATATGTATGTGTTGGTGCATTTGGTGGGAGAGAAATGATAGAAGCTTCAAGGATCACGAGATGAAAATGGATGAGCTTAAATTTATTTTCTTTAAAACCTTGTTCTTATTGGCGGGGCTCATTTATTTTAATGGACTAAATGTTCATATTTTCTACTTTCGGTTGTAAACCCTAGTTAGGTACTTCTCATGTATACTTCCTGTGTACTTGGGCTATGCCTTCTTTTATGAATAAAACTTCTTGATTACCTATTGAAAAATAATGCTCAAATAATTGTGCCATACTCGGAATTTGATAAATTCTTGGGTTATCAATTGGAGTCTGTGGACCTGGACCCCTGGTAGCAGGCACAGCCAATAGACTTTTTAGGTCTGGTTTAAACTAGATGACAAGGGATGAGGTTGCAAATGGAGAAAGTGGGGTATTGTACTAAAAATTGGTTAGGTCTTTGGTAATCATTAAGAAGTGGGCATAAATGGATCATTGGGATAAGCTTGTTATGAGCTATGGATTTTGTTTTTGGCAAAAACTGACAGGTTTTTGTTAGATTGCATCTTTTACTGATTAATGAATTTGTTGTGATCTTGCTACCTATAAAAAAAGGAAAGAATTAAAAAAAGATTTGGTGTGATCCTGAAAAGATTGAACGACTATGTGCCATCGTGCTGCCATTGGAAAGTATAAATAGTGGTAATATGGTTTATGTTTACTTACAAAAAGAAAAGAAATATGGTTTATGTTTTGGTGCACAATGTTTGAGTTACGTTGTGCTTTTGGATGGTAACTGATATAATGATAAATGAACACCACTTAAGATGAGTGCCTTTCTTGCTATATATCGTTTGAAATTATAGTTCATATTTTTTTTACTTATTTGTTTGCAGAAATCATTTCTTTTTCATTATTATTAGTGCCATCATTTATTTTGTTTCTTCTACAGGTCAAAGAGGTAGCTCCAGCTGCAAGGAGAAAAAATGCAAAACTATCATTTGCTTTTGTATATCCTGATAAAAATGGTCGTTTTAAAGTGAAGGAGGTTACTCACTCTCTTTCATTCTCTTGTGTGATTGTGTTAATAAAACAACCATAGTTCTGTCTCTGTCTGCTGATGTATAATCATTTATATGAGTCAGTTTTGGAACTCTTCAATATGTGCCTGCATTAATGAATGGATAGAAATTGGTATTGTACATTATGAACATATGTGGCCACATCTATGCCTATTATATTATAAAAAAACTTCTTGATTAACTATAAAAAATGTGACCACAGCATGATTTCCTATTCTTTCTCCTATAATCACGTCCATCATATATTTTGTTTAGTGTTTTATGATGAAAAGATTGGAACCAATTTGACAAATAATTCAAGGAATTGGAGAAATTGCTGCACGGATCATGCCTTTATTTCCACTATGGTGTACGCAACCTTGTTATATTTAACATTGCATTGCCATATAATTATACCTGTGGTTGATGTGACAGCCAAAATCGTTTTGATATGTTATCAGGGATCTGAAATGTTACTTATTAAAATATCTCTAATATGTTAATTAGTTGTGTTTACTTATTAAAATAGCACTAATATGTTAATTGGTTGTGTGGATTGACGTTATAGATTTGTAATTGCAAGTATGTTTTATTGGTTGACACCTTCTAGTTCCTAACTAGGTGTAATCACATGTATACTTCTTGTGTACTTGGGCTATGCCTATTCAAATATCAATAAAATATCTTCTTACTTATATTAAAAAAAATTGTTTTATTGGTTGACACCTAATGATACCTATAACAAGGTTCTGACTGTGAAATATACAATTGATTCGTGAAGGTGGGGATGGCCTATTCATTTGGAAACGGAAGACTGGATGACAGCAAGACATTGGCTGAACTTCACTTTCAGGTAAAACAATACTCTTTTGGGTCCATGGATAGTTGTTATATTTCCAAGTTGTTACCAACTTATGTTCACCAATGCAGATTGGAGATTACTTGGATGTGGCTATTCTGTAGAGAAGCTTTCCCCTTTGGATGCATTTTTCCGGGTGCTTGTAGTCAGGTTGTTTTGGGAGGTCTTTTAACATTGTTTACGTGATTTTTGACCTGAGTTCATGTCTCCATGCGCGTAGACAAGTTAGCTAGTGTCTAATTAGCATAATGTGGACGTAGATATGTAGCAGCTGTCCAGGTTTTTTTGCTAAATAAACTTTCATATAACTTCGAAACATAACATACATATCATGGTGTGGGTTAGAGATCTCCCACTTAATGATGTGGTTGGGTATTACTTATACATTTGACTATATACCACTTTTATTTTTCAGCCCACCTTGCAAGCTCATGTGCTTGTACGGTGTTCTCCCTTGGGATCCAGTTGAGCTCCCTGTTCTTGTCGAGCGACATCAAGCTTCTTATCTCCTTTAGCTGCTGTCTAGTTGTTAGCAAGATGTGAACCTCAATTCTCGGTTTTACCGGCTCTCAGTTGAAACTTCTCGAGGATTCGGGAGAATATATGATATATGATGGCTAAATTATTATTTCTAGTTTTCTATCTTGTTAACCTGAGTGCTGAATTCTTGCAGAACTCTTTATGAAATCTGCTCGTTTTTAGACAACAACGTTCGCAATAACTTCGCAAGGCCATACCGCCCATACCGGAATCAAGATTTCGGAAGAGCATATGTGGAGATTAATTAAACATGATCAGAAAGGTTTGACATTCAAAGAAAATTACAAAAAAAAAAAAATATTTAGTTTGATATGATATATCAGATTATAATGTTTCTTTTATTATAAAATCTACTGCTATCTTCTTTTAGACTTCTCATTTCTTGATGGAGTTAAAAAAAAAACGATGATGCTCTGAGGAAGTGTTTAGTGATTACAATGAGTTGGGATAGGGCTCCTTAAAACATTCAATTACAAAAAGAAAAATCACCAAATAAGATGAATTTAGAAATAATGCATTTAATGTTTCTATGTATCAATGGATTTAATACAATTTTAGATCGTCAATTCCTTTTTTTTTTTTTTTTTAAAAAACGAACGAATTTTCTTTTTTAGTCTACTTGGAAGGATAAGGAATTTACTTTTTTAGCATTCACTAGTAAATAAATTAGTAAAAGGCAACGCAAACGCCAAATGCTACTGGTGGCCGAAAAGAAAAGAAGAAAAGTTAAGGATGAGTATCCTCTACCCACGGCCAACGTGACACTGACAACGACGTCTTAAATTTATTTGTGCAATTACCAAAATTAATAATTTATTGGCAGGAGAGAGACAACGACTCATAACAGACTGTGGGTATCACTAGAAAATAAAACTTTTATATATATATATATATATATATTTTTTTTTTATTGTGGAATCTATTTTTTTAATAAAAGTCTACGAGACTTATATATTAAGAATTTTTACAAATCTTTCACTTGTTAGAATCTACTTGATCTGCATTCCCCATGCAAGTTTGGGCTACAATTCCATTAGAACACCAAGGAACGTTGTCATAACTTATAATGACAAAGAAAGATCGCTGTTACTATCTCCATCTCCCTCAGTAAAGACTATGGAGCATATTACGACGAATTACACTCATTTTTAAGCAGTTAGCTAATCTCTCTCTCTCTCTCTCTCTCTCTCTCTCACGGTTTGTGGGTTATTCGTCTTTGGAAACTTTAGCACATCAATCAAAGAATGAAAGGGATGAAAACAAAGAAATAAGAAAATATTGCTCATCAAGTTTACGTTGTTTGATAGAATTACTCGTGTTTATCTAGAAATATTTGCATTAGAAAAAAAGTTTTTACTGGAAGACGTCTCAATTTGTAGGATTGCTACCGTGTGGTGGGAATGGGATGCCTCTGTGTCGCTACTAGTAGTTTTCTTGACAATTTGCCTTGGAATCACACTCTACTTTCTGCAGTTTCCTCCCCACCACACACACACACACTCTCTCGTCATCTCATGGACTTTCACTTGCAATGAACACCAAAAGCCTCCCAAGTCTCCAAGATCTCCTCTCAATTCCACTCGTAATACACACGCATTCACTCTCGCTAGTGCTTCTTCTTCTTCTTTCGCCCACGCTTGAGTAACTCTTTTCTCTCAATTTTAGGTTTTGATCAAATGGCGGTGAGGCGGGGACTATCCGGTGCAAAGAACAGTGGCGGTGGGTCTCCATTCCATCTAGCCATTCTCATTCTCCTTGCGTTGCTCGTGCCGTCCCTTTTCTTCTTCGGCAGAGGACTCCACACTACTGGTCAACTCTAAAACCATTTTCTATATTTCTCACTACTCAATTCCTAATGCGGAAACTTAATCGCTACACCTCACTTAGTTTAACTCTACTGCATACTAGATACTATATAAAGATTTTGGTACTAACTGTGTTTCCGTTCTGGACGTACTTTTTAAGTGCTTTTTTATTTATTTCATTGATTCTGGAATATGGATAATTACTTCCAAAGTACAAACTCAATATGTAGAAAATTGCTTCCGACTAGTTTGTTACCTGATACTCTGGCTGTTTGTGAATCCTATTGTCCTTGAATGTTTATTGATGGGAATTTACTGCCGGATATGTGCGAAACTTGCTTCGAATGAGTGGATGACTAGTGTTTAGTTGATTGGGGGCAATCCTTTGATTGGGAAAAACTTTTTATTGCTTTTCAAGAGGTTCATTTTGGCGGCTTTGCTTTCAATAGACAGGAAATGCTTCCAATAGAATGCTAGGTTTAGAAAATTAGTATGCTCTGTTCTGTGCAATGCTACTTGTGGCGTAGCTTGGCTTCCTCCAGTAGTTGGACCAGTACTTTATTCTAGACTGGGTCGGAGTTCTTTGGACAATATCATACCTAGCCATTCGCCTCTCTCTTGCAGTTGTTTGAGATTTTTTTGGTTGGTGAGAAATTGATTTTGATTATAGTGTTTTGACAATTTTGTTGAGAGGGACCTTTTGGAACATCAATGTTGCATGTTTTCTGGTTGCTATTAGATTTCATGGGAATGGTGTTTGTTTACAAGTTTTGATCCCCCTGTATCTAACTCAGCCGAGTGGTTGCAGTGAAAATGGAGGTAATGAGTCTTTTATTGAACCCAAATATGATGAACTGACACTAGTATTATTCTACGGTGACAGTCATGTGAAGTCCAATACTAGATGAATATCATTCTGCGATGAAGTAATTTGTGCATGTAGATCAGTACACTTGCTGGCACAGTTATTGCAATTTACTACTGCTCTATCACACCACCTTGAGGATCAGTTACGATGAATTGTGTGTCTTCACCTGTCTATGTAGTTTGCTAATATCATGAGTGGCTTAATATGTTATTCTATACGAAATTTTGCTTGAATTTGGATTTCTGTTTCGCTGCATATAATTAATGTTGTTGTCAATAATTGTGCAGATCGAGGTGATCTTTCAACTGGTCCTAGTAAAAAGGTTGCCTTCTCAAACATTTGTCCATGTCTACTGCTGATTATATTATTTATCTATAACGGCATCTCTTTGCTTTGATTGGATGGTGCAGAATGTGGATTGGAGAGAAAGACTGGCTTTGTTACATTTCAAATCTCTCTTCACAAAAGAGGTCAAGTGCAAGTTGATTAAGATTTAACTGAATTATCCACATGTCTGATACAAGTAGTGATAGTTTTTTAAAGTCAGTTTTCCTTACTAGCTGAGAAGCCAATTATATCTGGTTTTAGGTCATTGATGTTATCACAACCAGCACAAGTGATATGGGGCCCCTGAGTCTTGATATTTTTAAGAAAAAGAATTTGTCTGCTTCATGGAAATTCATTGGGGCAGAGACTTCAGTTGTTGACACTTCTGAGGTTAGGATGACTTATGCTTCTGCTCGAATCCATTGTTAGCCTTTTCACTTCTTTTCTTCTTCTTCTTCCTATTTTTTTTTTCTCTCCCTTATGCTGCAGAAAGCTTTTCAATCAATTGCTAATTTACTGATGTGCTTTTGTTTGTGATGTGTTCAAAGCCAAACCAAGAAGCTACAGTTGTTGGACAAGATAGACCTAAGGGCAAAAAGAAGAATTCTTCAGGTGATAATATATTTTGTTGTAGCATCCGCATATGGCTGAGACTCTTAACTTTGCATTTCAATGTTGAAGCTTTGGTGTTTTTCATAGTGGCATTTCCATATCGATGATATTCATATATTTGCCTCTTGATTTTGTGTCATCTGCAGATGATTATGCTCAGTTTATTGTTAAACCTGCGGACCTCGCCCGGAGGGTAATCATCATCCTTGGATGTGTGCATGTTTTATACACTTTGTTGTTCCTTCACCTCAATTTTTTTGACCTGAATAATTTTATATTATCAACTTATATGAAGGAAACAAATTTATCATGAAATGTTGCTCATCATGGGTTTCCCATTGTGTTAGCCACTTTACTTCTTGGGCTTTGATATATATATTTTAAGCTCTTCTGCAGCAATTGCGAGAGAAAAGACGTGAAAAGCGAGCATCTGAATTGGTACGTCAGGACAAAGAAGCAATTGTAAAACTTGAAAATGCTGCCATTGAACACTCCAAATCTGTTGACTCTTCTGTTCTGGGAAGATACAGCATATGGAGGAGAGAAAACGAGAATGAGAACTCTGATTCCACAGTACGCTTAATGCGGGATCAAATTATAATGGCAAGGGTATATTTAAGTATTGCGAAGATGAAGAACAAGGTTGATTTGTGCCAACAACTACAAGTTCGGCTTAAAGAGAGCCAGCAGTCCCTTGGAGAGACCACTGCTGATTCCAATCTACATCACAGGTAAGAGTAGGGGCGGACCTACGTAGCCCCCAAAATGTTTCAAAAATATGCTTTAGTATATGGTTTTTTCAAAGATATCCTAATATAAAGATAATTTGTCCCCCCAAAATATTTTAAAAAATCTCATTTAGTACTTAGTTGTCTAGGTTTCTTTTAGTTTTTTAATAATTATACATATTTTTTGTCATTAATAAAATCTCACATTTTCATTTTTTTTTTACATCTCATAAGAGGCAATAAAATATCTTGGTCTTTTTTTATAAGCTATTTGGTAAATTTACAACCTCATTTTTCCTATTTATTTACATTTTTCCTTTTAAGTCTTCCACTAGCTAGCTTGTTTGAATTAGTTTTGTTAGCAAGTACATATATATACTACCATCAAGTTAACAATTAGGAGTGAATGCTACAAATCTTGCATAGCTATTTTTATTATATTATAGAGACTTTACAATATTCTATCTTAGATTCAACAAAAAAATTTATCTTTATTTACTTAATTTTTATCATTTGCTTCTAAAAATCTTATATAGTTATTTCTATCTTAATTTTTATTTTTCTCTTAAGTCCGATGGAGCTCAAGTGAGAGGTTTAGATGGGTGGCTGTAACACCCCGTTCCCGTAGGATAGAGATGTTATTAGCATTTATAACTTAGTGCCCGGTAAAGAGATTTATATCCAGAAATACCTCATTTATTGAAATTCATCAAAACGTTAAAACTATATTGAACATGATTGTTTTAACAACTAAACGTAAAATAAAAGAACACAAACTAATCCTATGAATGACATAAAAAGGAATCTAATTCTTGTGTGAATATCACTTATTCATTCCTAAGTCTTTGTACTAGATCTATTCCTGGCCATCCAACTCTGCATCATCATAGACATCATCTGCGAGAATTAGACATAGAAGAAAACAAGAAGACAAACAAACAAAATGAGTCGAATACTTAGTAAGTAGCACATCATACCGTAAAATATAATTTTTGTAACATACATTTCATTTCTATGAGACTCTTCAAAACATACCTACAACTTCATAGATTACAATCAAACACGTAACATGACTTTCTGAAGGATTTTACATACGTATATCATTATAGACTCACATAGCAGATGTTTTAATCATTGACCAAAAGCGGAAGCATACATAATCGTGGCAAACATGTAATCGTGAATGCATAATATCTTATTTATCTTGTCTTATCATGGAGTGAAACACGCTTGGATCCGTGTTTCACCTAACTTGCATAACGTGAAACACGCTTGGGTCCGTGTTTCACCTAACTTGCATAACATGGAGTGAAACACGCTTGAGTCCGTGTTTCACCTAACTTGCATAACATGGAGTGAAACACGCTTGGGTCCGTGTTTCACCTAACTTGCATAACATGGAGTGAAACACGCTTGGGTCCGTGTTTCACTTAACTTGCATAACATGGAGTGAAACACGCTTGGGTCCGTGTTTCACCTAACTTGCATAACATGGAGTGAAACACGCTTGGGTCCGTGTTTCACCTAACTTGCATAACATGGAGTGAAACACGCTTGGGTCCGTGTTCACCTAACTTGCATAACATGGAGTGAAACACGCTTGAGTCCGTGTTTCACTTAACTTGCATAACATGGAGTGAAACACGCTTGGGTCCGTGTTTCACTTAACTTGCATAACATGGAGTGAAACACGCTTGGGTCCGTGTTTCACTTAACTTATGGTTAACCAAGCTTGAGTCCGTGGCACCGTAATATTTCTTAACTTCCTTAATGCATGAAAATTTATTAGGTTTTCATGAATATTTCTAACATAGCATATTCTTGTACATGGCATAGCATAACATGGCATAATATGTCATATTCTTGTACATATCATAGCATGGTATGTCATATTCTTGAACATGGTATAGCATGACATAGCATGACATAGCATAACATGACACTTCCTTATACATGGCATAACATAACATGGTACTTTCTTATACATGGCATAACATAATATGATCTGAATATTTTATGACATTTCATGGCATACATAATCTAAGTACTACATGAACATGGCTCGCATAATATGGCTATTCTATTACATGGCATACTTACTTGAATTACTACATGAATATCTCATTGCTTTCATACGATTTTTAGTAACATTCAATTAATCAAACAAATTTATTCATTCAAGTATAATCTCATATTCCCTCAAGATCATGAAAGGAATCTAACATTGGCTTGTCTCTTAGCGCAGCGTAGATAACCATCATAAGCACATCATATTTTCATATATGACAATAATATTCACAATACGCATACATTTATATGATCATACTATTTACTACCTCAAGACATATCTAATAAAACAATAACAATAACAATAACAAAAACAATAATAATAATAATAATAATAAATAAATCACACTTTTGGACTCGGGGTGTTACAATCTACCCCCCTTAGAAGAAATCTCGTCCTCGAGATGTAAAGTGTACTCAATACCCGATCTTTATAAAATATACTGGAAGAAATCCAAAAGAAAACTTGCAAAAGCAAGTAAAAATCAACCAAGTTTCAAGTGCTTAAAAAAAAAAAATAAAATAAAATAAATAGCTTATAGGAAATATAGCTAAACGAGCATGTTCCAAAATGCCTATCAGCCGGTGTCGTTCTAACAACACCATCTATTCAATAAGCAAGTAATAATTCAATCATTCAATCAAGCAAAACAAGACAACAAACATCAACTTAATAGTAAATAACTTATCTTGAACTTCAAGCTAGCCAGGAGTCATCCTAGTATTTTCTATCCTAGAATCATTTTGTTTTTAAAAGTCTACAGAATCTCTCGACCTGGGCTCTGATACCAATTGTAACACCCCGTTCCCGTAGGATAGAGATGTTATTAGCATTTATAACTTAGTGCCCGGTAAAGAGATTCATATCCAGAAATACCTCATTTATTGAAATTCATCAAAACGTTAAAACTAGATTGAACATGATTGTTTTAACAACTAAACGTAAAATAAAAGAACACAAACTAATCCTATGAATGACATAAAAAGGAATCTAATTCTTGTGTGAATATCACTTATTCATTCCTAAGTCTTTGTACTAGATCTATTCCTGGCCATCCAACTCTGCATCATCATAGACATCATCTGCGAGAATTAGACATAGAAGAAAACAAGAAGACAAACAAACAAAATGAGTCGAATACTCAGTAAGTAGCACATCATACCGTAAAATATAATTTTTGTAACATACATTTCATTTCTATGAGACTCTTCAAAACATACCTACAACTTCATAGATTACAATCAAACACGTAACATGACTTTCTGAAGGATTTTACATACGTATATCATTATAGACTCACATAGCAGATGTTTTAATCATTGACCAAAAGCGGAAGCATACATAATCGTGGCAAACATGTAATCGTGAATGCATAATATCTTATTTATCTTGTCTTATCATGGAGTGAAACACGCTTGGGTCCGTGTTTCACCTAACTTGCATAACATGGAGTGAAACACGCTTGAATTCGTGTTTCACCTAACTTGCATAACATGGAGTGAAACACGCTTGGGTCCGTGTTTCACTTAACTTGCATAACATGGAGTGAAACACGCTTGGGTCCGTGTTTCACCTAACTTGCATAACATGATGTGAAACACGCTTGGGTCCGTGTTTCACTTAACTTGCATAACATGGAGTGAAACACGCTTGGGTCCGTGTTTCACTTAACTTGCATAACATGGAGTGAAACACGCTTGGGTCCGTGTTTCACTTAACTTGCATAACATGGAGTGAAACACGCTTGGGTCCGTGTTTCACTTAACTTGCATAACATGATGTAAAACACGCTTGAGTCCGTGTTTCACTTAACTTATGGTTAACCCACGCTTGAGTCCGTGGCACCGTAATATTTCTTAACTTCCTTAATGCATGAAAATTTATTAGGTTTTCATGAATATTTCTAACATAGCATATTCTTGTACATGGCATAGCATAACATGGCATAATATGTCATATTCTTGTACATATCATAGCATGGTATGTCATATTCTTGAACATGGTATAGCATGACATAGCATAACATGACACTTCCTTATACATGGCATAACATAACATGGTACTTTCTTATACATGGCATAACATAATATGATCTGAATATTTTATGACATTTCATGGCATACATAATCTAAGTACTACATGAACATGGCTCGCATAATATGGCTATTCTATTACATGGCATACTTACTTGAATTACTACATGAATATCTCATTGCTTTCATACGATTTTTAGTAACATTCAATTAATCAAACAAATTTATTCATTCAAGTATAATCTCATATTCCCTCAAGATCATGAAAGGAATCTAACATTGGCTTGTCTCTTAGCGCAGCGTAGATAACCATCATAAGCACATCATATTTTCATATATGACAATAATATTCACAATACGCATACATTTATATGATCATACTATTTACTACCTCAAGACATATCTAATAAAACAATAACAATAACAATAACAAAAACAATAATAATAATAATAATAATAAATAAATCACACTTTTGGACTCGGGGTGTTACAATCTACCCCCCTTAGAAGAAATCTCGTCCTCGAGATGTAAAGTGTACTCAATACCCGATCTTTATAAAATATACTGGAAGAAATCCAAAAGAAAACTTGCAAAAGCAAGTAAAAATCAACCAAGTTTCAAGTGCTTAAAAAAAAAAAATAAAATAAAATAAATAGCTTATAGGAAATATAGCTAAACGAGCATGTTCCAAAATGCCTATCAGCCGGTGTCGTTCTAACAACACCATCTATTCAATAAGCAAGTAATAATTCAATCATTCAATCAAGCAAAACAAGACAACAAACATCAACTTAATAGTAAATAACTTATCTTGAACTTCAAGCTAGCCAGGAGTCATCCTAGTATTTTCTATCCTAGAATCATTTTGTTTTTAAAAGTCTACAGAATCTCTCGACCTGGGCTCTGATACCAATTGTAACACCCCGTTCCCGTAGGATAGAGATGTTATTAGCATTTATAACTTAGTGCCCGGTAAAGAGATTCATATCCAGAAATACCTCATTTATTGAAATTCATCAAAACGTTAAAACTAGATTGAACATGATTGTTTTAACAACTAAACGTAAAATAAAAGAACACAAACTAATCCTATGAATGACATAAAAAGGAATCTAATTCTTGTGTGAATATCACTTATTCATTCCTAAGTCTTTGTACTAGATCTATTCTTGGCCATCCAACTCTGCATCATCATAGACATCATCTGCGAGAATTAGACATAGAAGAAAACAAGAAGACAAACAAACAAAATGAGTCGAATACTTAGTAAGTAGCACATCATACCGTAAAATATAATTTTTGTAACATACATTTCATTTCTATGAGACTCTTCAAAACATACCTACAACTTCATAGATTACAATCAAACACGTAACATGACTTTCTGAAGGATTTTACATACGTATATCATTATAGACTCACATAGCAGATGTTTTAATCATTGACCAAAAGCGGAAGCATACATAATCGTGGCAAACATGTAATCGTGAATGCATAATATCTTATTTATCTGGTCTTATCATGGAGTGAAACACGCTTGGGTCCGTGTTTCACTTAACTTGCATAACATGGAGTGAAACACGCTAAACACGCTTGGGTCCGTGTTTCACCTAACTTGCATAACATGGAGTGAAACACGCTTGAGTCCGTGTTTCACTTAACTTGCATAACATGATGTGAAACACGCTTGGGTCTGTGTTTCACTTAACTTGCATAACATGGAGTGAAACACGCTTG